>NW_007377453.1:6399-40039 GCF_000475195.1 Diaphorina citri | reverse complement strand
CCACCTAACCCTTAGAGCTCTATTATTATGTGGTCAGAATCTCAAATAAATGAGGATAACATTCCACGCCTCGGCTGGGATTGAACCCGCGCCCTCCTGTTTACCAGTCGAGCGCCTTGACCACTACACCACCGAGGCAGGTAAAGAAAGTGATAGAAAGTGAAAAGAAAAGACGCCGGACTACATTGACGACGGCCTGTCACACATTAGAAGCGCGAATTCGTGCGATGCCACCTAAAAAGCAAAACCTATGAAAATGATAGAGAATTAGAAGCTATCTACACACGGAGAGACTGACTAACTATGACTCTGCACACGAGGCTATTCGTTAGTTAGAGACCTCTCACACTCTAGAGGAGACCTATTTCGCGCGACTCCAGTGTGAAGCCTTGTTCCCACGGCGCGTGGCGCGGCGGCGCGTGGCTCGCCGAGTCTTGGAATCTCTCAATACTGGAATATGAGAGGGCAGTATCATTTTCAAAGGTTTGGATTTTCAGGCTGCATCGTGCGACCACGGTTTCAATGTACTCATGTTCCCGACATCGACATTTGAAAATAACACCACCACAACGAAAACAACCACTATATACTACCCATATTTTTTAAATGATTTTATTCTAAGTAAAGAGAGTATGAGAAATATTAAAATAAAATCACAAAACTCATCAGTGTGTATTGTTTTTATTTCCGCTGAAAAATGGGTAGGTAAATACCTGATTTCCTATGTACCTCCCTAATGTAAGTAAATACACAGTATGTACAATAGATCAGTTGCGCTTACTTGGATGATGTTTCAAAGACCCAGAGCAGGAAAAATGAGGACCAACAGAATTTTCCTTTTTCTTCTACGACTTCTAGATCCCGAGATAAATCGATTTAAAAAGTACCGGTAAATCGTGAACTTTGACGTCACGGCATACGCTCCCGTAGGCGATGACGTCACATCAAATATCCTGAGCAAAGCTCCCTCGCAGGCAACGCATTAATGTGTTTGTGCGCATATACGTTTCTGCGCAGTTCTTTCTGCTACTCCGCTAGCGCGCTTGCATAGTGGCGCTACCTAACGGACGAAAAAAACAACTGCGTAAAGTCTGACGTCACACATATTTGAACTCTTTTTCATTAGAAGATTAGAACAGAAAATAAAAATTAAATTTTCGACCTTTTACAGTTATTTTTTCGGAGTTTTGACCTCAGATTTGGATTTTTCCCAACCTTTTACATAGGAATCGACCATTTATTTATAATTTTTACCCATTTGCAACTGCTCCGTTGTACACTACACAGGGAAATAAATGGTTTTATAGTCTCATCAGATCAGACTGATAATACAGGGTGTCTCATAACTTAGAACCAACAGTGATAGCACGTTGAATGCTCCAGTTATCAATAGATCACTGAAGTTAAGCAACACTGCGCTAGGTTGGTATCCGGATGGGTATAACCATTATGGCCAATAGCGTTCTGCTGGCTATTCCCGGCCCCATCCAGGCTTGGTAGGGTTAATGTAAGGAGGCGAGTTATAGCATTCAGGGCTGTGTAGGCCAGGTCCCAAAAATTTAGAGCATGTAGGTATTTTCCTTTCGGAATTTCCCCTCTGACGCCCGTCTCAACTATTTTGGCGTCATGCAAATGATTGATTCCGTGACTGGTTGTTGCGGGGCCCACTCAGCCTCGTGAGGAAAATGAGTAGCTATGACATGTAAATGCGCATAGCGACCGGTGCCAGCATGGTAGGTAAACATTGGATGTTAGGATTATTGAGACTTTAGAAAAATCCTAATACAATGCTGCAGTGAGCACCAAAGTTGTGAAATAATAACACGAAGAAACCGCATTTCTTTTCCTTTCCAATTACGAGTATTTCGACGTAAAAGCGCCGGCACTATTGTTTATAATATTTAAACTCAGTTCATTATACCAGATAATTGAAATTCGATAAAATATCTACATCAACATTGAACAAATAAAACAACTACCTAGGTAATTCATCATTGTTAAAGTCAGATTAATACTTGTTAAACAATCTTTTTGTTCCGGCAATGATGCCATAACATTATAACTACAGTATAACCTCGATTATTTCAACTAATTGGGACCGGGGGTAGTTGAAATGATCACTTTCTATGATCTCTTCCTCTGATGAGATAGGATATCCTTTGAAAGATAGAAAAAAAACAATGGATTTTGGAGTTAAAATAATAGAGTTGAAATAATGGAAGTTGACATAATCGAGGTTCTACTGTACCTATGTATAGATAGATACCTACTTAGATTAAACATAGATAGGTACCTGTACTAAATCTAAATACTTACAGTTAAGTCCATTTAAAGTACCTATACATAATAATTATAATCCTAATAAGCAGGTAGGTATCTACCAAACAATCACCTCCTAACTTTCCAAATAAGAGAATTTTAATTTTCATTGATGATTTTTTAATTCAGTAGGTTCTTTTTCCCACTATTGTTTAATTTTGTTCTTTTCATTGGAACTTTTTTTAGCTTAGTCTCCTTTTTAATTTAACATGCTTTTAATTAACTTGAGATCTCTGTGTGTTTAATGCTGTATAGAATTATTTCTTTCCTCCTCAGTTTTGTGTGAAAGGCTACAGAGGATTTAAAGGTCATTATTTATGTACCTATCAGTTACCTTTTTTTTTACTTTCTATTTAACATGCTTTTAATTAACTTGAGATCTCTGTGTGTTTAATGCTGTATAGAATTATTTCTTTCCTCCTCAGTTTTGTGTGAAAGGGTACCTACAGAGGATTTAAAGGTCAGTATTTATGTACCTTGTACCTATCAGTTACCCTTTTTTTTACTTTCCTTATCCTATAGGAAGGAAAGTAATGTAATCGGGTCAAATTTTCGATGGTCAGGTTTTAGTGCCAAAACACGTTTTGAGGTTCCTAGAGCCTGAATACAAAGTTTCAGCCATTGGTCCGTGTGTGTGTGTCTGTCTGTAAACAAAATAATCTCGAGAACGGTAAGAGCTAGAGACTTGAAATTTGGTATGTATCTTTCAAATGTGACAAGGATGCGACACGAAACTTTTGGTTAAGACCGGTGCAACTCTTGGCGGCATTTTACCGCTTTTTAGCGGTTTTCGGTGTAATTTAACAAATTAACAATATCTTGGGAACGGTATAAGCGAAAGACTTGAAATTTGGTATTTAATTTACAAATGTGACAAGGATGCAACACAAAACTTTTGGTTAAAATAGGTGCTGCGGTTGGCGGTATTTTGACCGCTTTTTGGCGGTTTTGACCGTTTTTTTTGCGGTTTTCAGCTATATCGACTAAACGGTTAGAGATATTTATTTAATATACCTTATTTATACTGTCGGCTAAGACTAAAAGTCCCATTATGCCAACAGTTTAAACAGGCCCTCATTTATTTACATCAAACAAAGTACATACATAGGTTTAACAATGAAAAGGATGGAGAAAAATATAAATATAAAAAGGATATTAATGGTGATAGCCACCAAAGAGGTTGCCACTAAAGATATTGTAAATGTTACAACAGAACACCCAAATAAGCACCATTCAATAGGATAAGGAAAGTCGTGTGATGTTCACACCAGATTTTTTTAGGTTTGATAGAGGATGGATAGAGGAATAAACTACTGCCAAGGTCTTATCGTCCCGGAGGAGAATAAAGAAGGAAGACAGGATTGGAGAAATCCAGACGTTCCCAGAACGAGCCTTATATGTTTGGGATATAATCCGCCCGGCGGCAATCGAACCCGTGACCTAGCGCTTACAAGACAGACGCGCTCCAAGCTATTAACTAGGCTGACCCTGTGTTTCTTATATGTACCTAATAGGCATTGGAATAAATTTCCTACCTAAATCCTAGGGTGTATTAACACCAAATTAACTAGTTTTGCGTCATTGGGGTGCTATAAACATGACGAAACTATCAAAGAATCCTATTGAAACCGAAGTTAGATAGGTAGTTATCAAACAAATGGCCATAAACCGTTCGATTCGAAGATAACCGATTGACGAAATGTCAATCATAGCTATGATTAAGTAAAAAATAGCTATTAAAGCTGAAAATAGAGATACCTAGATTTCCAGGATTATATCAATAAAAACAAATTTACAAATCCTCATTTTGTAGACAGGGTGGCAGGAAGTTTTTCCAGGATGGAAAATGACAGACCATCATCATCATCATCATCATCATCATCATCATCATCGATTCCTACAGATGGACGGAAACAGTGACAGATCAGGATTCAGGAGCCGAAATTTTGGGTCAAGATAGAAAAAAAAAGATTTTAAGTAGCCTGTGTAAGGCGGACCTGATCAGGTGTACCAGTCAGGTCTACCAGATAGTGAGTGGCTAAGTTTCAGTTCCGAAATTAGAGGAAGCTAATAGCCGTTCCGAGAATAAGCCTTATCTGTTTGCAATAAATTCTGTACCGGGTGGGAATCAAACCCGGCCTAGCGCTTACAAGGCAGACATGCTACCCTAATAGCTAACTGAGGTGGGTTGAAATGTTTTTCATCAGGATAGAAAATAGCGATTTTAAGTGGCCTGATATGTATATTTCACTAGTTTTTCCTATTTTTGAAGTGCAAAGTTGCTATCAGAAACGTAGCCCAGGGCAGTCACCCATCGCATTAATCACCATGCTCCCCGTTGCTTCACTTCCCTACACGGTAGGGGAGAGATATTTTCCAGGGACACACAGAATATCCAAAATCTAACATCTCAGAATCTCAAGTACCTACTCCATTAAAATAATACGCAGGAACGTATGTAGGTATATGTTGATCTTACGAAATGGACTTGATTTGAGTAGGTAGGTGAATAAAAAAATAAAAAACATTTTTAATTTTTTTAATCAAACGAAGGGCCCTATAATAAAACTATGGGCCCTACAATAAAACTAAGGGCCCTATAATAAAACTATTGACGCTATTCTCAGAGGATTAAAGGTCTGTTGAGATTAGTACATACTACATACCTACTTGTCTCAATTATTTAGAATTAGGTATCAAAAATAATAGAAAAATCTTCTACAGTAGATACCTATCAAATACATAATTAATAGAAATAATCAAAGAATCTAATAAGCCAGCATGATAGTATGTAAAGTAGGGCGAATGCCTTGTAAGCGCTTTTTCGAGGGATCAATTCCCGCGTGCATCACTAAATTGAACCCACGACTTTTCATTTAAGAGGCGAGTGGTTTGACGACTACACCACTGAGGGGAATAACCCTGTATACAACTTGGACCACACTTCAAAATTAAAAAATAAATATGCATAACTTAGTAGGTATCTAATAGTTGGTTGATCAATTAAAAATAATTCAAGTAGGTAGTGTTCACTCTAAAAATTTTCCTCTAATACGAGATCCAGGGTCGTACCTACTTAGGGGGGCCCAGGACCCCCCCCTTAATTTCAAATTTTCTCCTTTATTGTAGGCCAGGCTCCGAAAATTTAGAGCCTTTAACTAAGGCGGCGCGGCCATCTTCTTCCTGGTGTGCCATGTCCATTACTGGACGTTGACGATCAAATTGACTAAATCACTATTATCCACTTTAGCAAACAGCGTTGAATTAAGATTCCTGGAACCATTCTCTAAGATTTTGCATCCATGATTTCCTTGTTCTTTTTCTTCTGGCGCGGCCTTATTATCCACTTTAGCAAACAGCGTTGAATTAGATTCCTGGAACCATTGTCTAAGATTTTGCGTCCATGATTTCCTTGTTCTTTTTCTTCTGGCGCGGCCATAGGACTTTGAATTAACCAATAATTCCCGATTTATCACTGAAGTTAAGCACCATTGTGCATGGTTGCAATGCGGATGGGTGTTATCCGAACTTATTAACCACCTGGTATATCGGACAAGTACCCTCAATAATCTGACACCTGCTCAGACAATACTCCAAATATCACTAGATACCTATTTTATTACCTACTTCATAATTTCGTTGCTACAATAGGTAGATTAATAAAATAATAATAGATAATTTAATAGAGGCATAGGTGCTTAATATTATATTATAAAATAATTAAATCGCCTTAAATCTCTTTAATAGTCTAAATCTCTAATTACATTTTGTTCATAGTAATTAAAATAGAGTTAGATCTGTTCCCAGTCGTCATTTTGGATTGAAAGTCGGTGGACTGTGGAGCTTTTGCTGAAATCAGAGGTAAATTATTGAAAAACTTGGAAATTAAAGGTGATGTATACCAGATTAACTCTAGGTACTTATAATTATGTAATTTTAAAATTTAGGTAATGAAAAAAATAATAATAATAATAATAAAAATAAAAGTAACTAACGTAATACCTAATTATAATCTGTTCTTTTAAGTGAATTTTTGAGTTGACCTCGGATATTTTTGTTTGTTCATGTGCCTGTCTTTTTGTTTGTTTGTTTGTTTTTCCTTTTGTGGGATGAGCTATTTATTTTTTCTGAGTGAGCTCCTTCTACAATCTCCTGAGCTACTACAGGAACTTACCTTCTTACTCCATTTTTTTTTTTTTTTTTTTTTACAGATCAATTTCAAACCTCAACATCTTTCCAATCGTAATGCGGAAGTCAAGCTAACCAAAACCGACGAAACCTTGCCTGTGGGTACCAAAACCCTTGGTACCAACTTTCGTAGCTCTAGAACCTAATTTCCGGAAACTAGAACCAACTTTTGGAGACTTTTACAAAGGCTTTTCCGGAACCAAATTTTGGAGCCCTTTCCGGAGCCAAATTTCCGGAGCCAACTTTCGGAGCCCTTTCACAACCATGTCTCCCCTACGCCTCTGTATGGCGGTTTGTACCGTTGCCCTTTTACTTCCGGCGGTCACTGCCAAGTATGCCGCTCTTGACTGGTGGCAGACCTCAATCATTTATCAGATCTACCCGAGATCCTTCAAGGATGTCAACGGAGATGGCATTGGTGACTTGAAAGGTACTTGCAGTGATGCGTTGATTTTTTATTATTATTCCCCCCCCCCCCCCCCCCCCAGTTTGAGAACCTCTGATATGGAGGGAACTGTAACAACGGAGGTCTTACTGTCCCTAAAAAATTAAAGAGAGAAAGAAGACAGGAGAGGAGAAAGCCAACCGTTCCGAGAACGAACCTAATTTGTTTAGGGTAAAATCCACCCCAGTCAGGAATCGTCCTTGCTCTTATAAGACAGCGCATACGCAGTTACGGCTCATTTTCACCTGGTGGTGTAGTGGTCAAGGCGCTCGCCTGGTAAACAGGAGGGCGTGGGTTCAATCCCAGCCGAGGTATGGAATTTTATGTAGTGGTCAAGGCGCTCGCCTGGTAAACAGGAGGGCGTGAGTTCAATCCCAGCCGAGGTATGGAATTTTATCCTCATATAATTTGAGAATTTGACCACAATAATAGTACTAGCCTACTGCTGGAGTAAAGGGACTTTTCAGTCCTATGCGAGCAGTATAAATAAGTACTAAATTATTATCATCATTTTTTGGAAGGAAAAAAAAACTGACTGAGCAAAAATGAACAAGGTTTAATTCTTTTACCCCTTGTGCTTTCTCTTTTCACAGTTGTCCTGTTTCGGTGGCTCAGCCTGGGAGTGGAATGACAAGAGACAGCAGTATTACTATCACGCCTTTGCTATTCAGCAGCCAGATCTTAACTATCGATTCCAAGCCGTGGTCGATGAAATGAAGGTAAGAGCACTGAAATGTGATAACGCGTAAAATACAACCCTACTTCAATATCGACCTCTGTGGTACCTTTTTTTTTAATTTTCAACTTCAACATCCTGACTGCCAAAGCATGTGAAGATGAAAAAAAAACATGAAGTGCTCTTTAATTATTGGAATTTTTTCATCAAGAAATGGAATTTTCACTCAGAGGCCCTCTTTCAGATAACCATTGAAAATAATGAAGTGGTCCGTGGCAGCAAGTGTGGTGGCGCTATTAAGCCCAAAGAGCAAAAAAATCACCTCTGTGTTGCCTCTTCGCGCACAGAGGGGCATAATACTCGTAAAGTGAGTTAAAAAAAAAAAAAAAAAAAAAAAAAAAAAACTCTCTATCAATCAAAACTTAAAATTTTCTTCAAAACCAAACAAACCTTTCCAGAAATCTTTATGTTGAAATAACAAACAAGTTGGAAAATCTTGAAAAAAATAAAATGAAAATCGAAACTCACTTCATTCGTTCTTCCAGAATGTTCTCCGATACTGGGTGAAAAAAAAACTCTCTATCAATCAAAACTTAATTATTTTTTTTTCAAAACCGAACAGACATTTCCAGAAATCTTTATGTTGAAACAACAAACAAGTTGGAAAATCTTGAAAAAATAAATAAAAAAATAAAATGAAAATCGAAACTCACTTCATTGGTTCTTCCAGAATGTTCTCCGATACTGGGTAGAGAAGGGCGTGGACGGATTCCGAATGGACGCAGTTCCGTTCATATTCGAAGCCGACCATTTTGAAGACGAGCCCATTGCCGACAACCACGCGGACTTCGAACCCTCGGACCACGACTTCCTGAACCACACTCTGACCGTGGATCAACCGGAGACGTTTGATATGATCTACAGAAAAATAGGAAAAGGAGGGAGATAACAGTGCCCATGTTAGAACAAAGGCACGAACATTTTCGGAGCCTCGAATAAACTCCTCTCTAGAAGATGTGTCATAAAATAATATACTTAGGCAGAAAAATAGGAAAAGGAGGGAGATAACAGTGCCCATGTTAGAACAAAGGCACGAACATTTTCGGAGCCTCGAATAAACTCCTCTCTAAAAGATGTGTCATAAAATTATATACTTAGGTAGGTGTAGCCACACGCTAACACACATACCTGCAGACTTAGCGCCTTCAAAAGATATGCCATAAAAAAGCCTCTCATACACTTGTTATACATTCTCTTCTCTTATCTTCTCTTCTAATATTTACTTAGGTAGGTGTAGCCACACGCTAACACACATACCTGCAGACTTAGCGCCTTCAAAAGATATGCCATAAAAAAGCCACCCATACACTTATTATACATTCTCTTCTCTTATCTTCTCTTCTCTTTTCTCTTCTCATAAAAGATAAGCGTATAAACAAGAGTCAGGGAGAAGGGAGGGAGAGGAAGGGAGGGGGAGGAAGAGAGAGGAGGCGAGAGAAAATGAGAAAGGAGAGTGAGACAGAGACTCTGGGAAGAGGAGAAAGAGATAAGAGATAAAAAAAAAAGAAGGGAGGGAGAGGAAGGGAGGGGGAGGAAGAGAGAGGAGGCGAGAGAAAATGAGAAAGGAGAGTGAGACAGAGACTCTGGGAAGAAGAGAAAGAGATAAGAGATAAAAAAAAATGACAGAGAATGAAAGAGAGAGTAAGAGTGTACGAAAGAGGGAGAGGAGGAATGAAAAAGAGGTAAAAGAGGGGAGAGAAGAAGAAAGAGAGAGAGAGAGAGAGAGAGAGAGAGAGAGAGAGAGAGAGAGGGAGGGAAAAAGGGAGGGAGAGGAGAAAGAACGGAGAGAGGGAGAGAGAGAAAGGGACATCAGGGCTTTATCTTTATACTCGCAGGTTTTTCGGGCCGAAAATGCCTTTTTCATTTTTACTTAGCCCCGAAGGCTGTTTGAAAATTGAAAACTTCACACGGGAGGGTTGGTGGTGGTAAAAAATGCTATAGTGTCTTGCCCTAATGTTTCCCCACTTACCTACCTACCTCCCATCTATCCCTCCCTATCTCTCTCTCCCTAATCTTCAAAATTTATCCCATTTTTTTAGCGCCTTTCCCAGCGAGCAAGAGAAAAAAGAGAGAGAGAGAGAGAGAGAGAGAGAGAGAGAGAGAGAGAGAGAGAGAAATACAGAGAGAAGAAGATGGAAAGAAAGGGAGGGAGGTCGAGAGAATCTGATGAACTGTTATGAGAAAAATTAAATCTTTATTCCATGAAAAGCAAATAAAAAAACGAAATGGAGGAGAGAAAAAAGAAAAGGGAAAATAATGTGGAAAAAAATAATAGAAGAAACAAAGGAGGAGGAGGAGGAGGAGGGAGTGTTGAGCGATACTATTTCGGTAGCCATGCAGGCCAGTGTATTGACCTCTTATCAAGAACTGTGTGTGTGACGTGAATTTCGGGAGGACAATACTTCTCCCCTCCACCTTACTTTCCCTCCCCTCTTCTAACCTCTTATGACCAAGTGGAAAATCTATAATCATCCAATAAGGAGGGGGAAGGGAGAGAGAGGGGGGGGGGACAAGGACGAAGTGAGAGGAAGAAAGAAGGAGGGGGAATTTAAGAGAACGGTAGGGGACAGTGAGAGAGAGACAGGCCGAGACAGAAAGGGAAGTAAGATAAAGATAGAGGAAAGAGAGGGAGGAATTGAACATAAAGATGGAGAGAGAGAGAGAGAGAGAGAGAGAGAGAGAGAGAGAGATGGCTATTTAGTTGTCTGTATCGAACTGGTGTGGTATATAGGCAAGAAAGCTCCCCAGGCTTTTCTAAGTCTTGAGTTTTTATAAAGGGATAAAATAAGAATTATGAGGGGGGAAAAATATTTTTTCCACATTTTGTCTCTTTCTCCCCTTCTCTCTCTCCCTCTCTCTCTCTTTCTTTCTCTCTTTCTTTCTCTCTTTCTCCCTCTCCATCACTCCCTTTCTCGGTTCTATTTCTCTCTCTCTCTTTCCCTCTCTCTCTCTTTCCCTCTCTCTCTCTTTCCCTCTCTCTCTCTTTCCCTCTCTCTCTCTTTCCCTCTCCCTCTGTCTCTCTCTCCCTTTCTAGGCTCTATGTATCTCTATCTCCCTCTCTCTCTGTGCTTCATTACCTTTTCCCTTTCATCATCTTTCTCTTTATCTCTCTCTTTCGACCTTCCTTCTCACTTCTGATTCCCCTTTCTAAATATTTTATTATTACTCCAGACAATCTAAGACAGAGTTCCAGAGAGGGTACAGGAAGGGGCAGGGAAGTATGAAAGATTTTGTCGAGGGGGGGGGGAGAGTCCAAACACTAATGGACCGAGGGGCAATGGGAAGTATGAAAGATTTTGTCGGGGGGGGGGGGAGAGTCCAAACACTAATGGACCGAGGGGCAATGCTCCAAATTTTGCCCTCTGCCCTCCTATAAACACGGCCCTGAGGAGGGGCCGGCTTTAATTTTCTACGACGGATCCTGACACCCTGTTGCCGCCTTGCTAAAGGTTTATCATGTCAAATGTAGAGGGATGAAAACGTCAAGACACTTTTCCTGCTCCCTCCCGCTTTCCTAAGGGAAAGAAAATGGGTGTTTCAGCCTCTTCGTTCATTTTTCAGCGATATAGTACATTTTCAGCGATATTTACACTTTTTCAGCGATAAAATACGGCCAATACAGCCCTGTACTAGAACTGGACAGTCTAGTCTAGTGCATATCCATAATAATCCATATATCAAAATCAATCCGTGGCACAAGCTCTGTTTATACGGATGGGTATACCATTTATTAATATTCAGTTTATTATTATTCTTGATTTTATTTTTCGATTTTACCTTCATGTAATGATTTAAAATCAAGACTAGAGCCCGTTCTCCCTTTATTCCCTTTATTTTCAAAGAAAAATCACTATTCTAGCTTTTTTTTAAGAGTGACATCGAAAGCTCACCAATTTAAATCATCTTAATCGAAATTGTCTTGATAAGAATAATTTATTTATTTTTATCTCATTTTAATTATTATTATTATTATTATTTTATTTTTTTTTTTTACTCGAAACGAGACGAGAAATGAATTTTGGCCTGTCCTGGAAAAGTCACGACGAGAAATGGTCCATCGGTCATTCCTTTTTTCACCTGCATTAGGTACTAATATGGTCCATTGAGTTAATTTTGTTGCTCAACATTGGAGACATTTGTTTCGCGACATTTTTGCACAACTTTTGCGAAACAAATTGTTTCTACTGTTTACTAAAATGGGCCCAATAGGCCTTGATTTTTGCCTACTGATAGTGATGGAGGGAATGGATGAAAAAAGCGTTGATTTTTAGAGAAGTCGATCGATGACGATAGATACCAAAACTCTACTTCGGGAGACATTTGTTTCGCGACATTTTTGCACAACTTTTGCGAAACAAATTGTTTCTACTGTTTACTAAAATGGGCCTAATAGGCCTTGAATTTTGCCTATTGATAGTGATGGAGGGAATGGATGAAAAAAGCGTTGATTTTTAGAGAAGTCGATCGATGACGATAGATACCAAAAATCTACTTCCTGTCAATAAAGGCCGGGTTGCGCTTCGAACTCTTGACGTTCGCGGGCCTCCTGGCACGATCGATCAAACAAGGAGCTAAGATTCTTTGATGTTTTTTAATCCCTTGATATAGGTATGTACCATAATTGCCAGTTCAATTTCTTATTATTGTCCCTTCACATTTAACCCCCTCAGGCATCAGTTGCCCCTCTAATTTTAGTAATTTTCAATCGTTGCCCCTTCACATTTAACCCCCTTAGGCATCAGTTGCCCCTCTAATTTTAGTTATTTTCAATTGTTGCCCCTTCACATTTAACCCCCTTAGGCATCAGTTGCCCCTCTAATTTTAGTAATTTTCAATTATTGCCCCTTCACATTTAACCCCCTTAGGCATCAGTTGCCCCTCTAATTTTAGTAATTTTCAATTATTGCCCCTTCACATTTAACCCCCTTAAGCATCAGTTGCCCCTCTAATTTTAGTAATTTTCAATTATTGCCCCTTCACATTTAACCCCCTTAGGCATCAGTTGCCCCTCTAATTTTAGTAATTTTCAATTATTGCCCCTTCACATTTAACCCCCTTAGGCATCAGTTGCCCCTCTGATTTTAGTAATTTTCAATTATTGCCCCTTCACATTTAACCCCTTTAGGCATCAGTTGCCCCTCTAATTTTAGTAATTTTCAATTATTGTCCCTTCACATTTAACCCCCTATAGGCATCATGCGAAAACTCAACTACCTGAAGAACCTCGGGGTGGGGGCGATTTGGCTGTCTCCCATTTACAAATCGCCCATGGTGGATTTCGGCTACGATATTTCTGACTACCGGGACATCGAACCCGTGTTCGGGACCATCACAGACTTCAACAACCTCCTGGTGGAAACCAAAGCGAAAGGTATTGAATTGAATATTTTCTTCTTTATTTAACAAAATATGGTACCTATATAATATAATGCATCTGAGGAGAATTTTTTTCGTACTTGTCATTGGGAGAATGAGTCAGTAACATTGAATCTCCTAAGCTAATAGTTAACTTCTTGGAGATGGGCCTCTCTCCTTGGGCCTCTCTCCTTATCTTTCTAGCAAATTAACAAGTCGAACCTGGATATAAGAGAATCCTGGATATAAGAGAAAATTTTCTGAGACCTTCATTTTTTAGCCAAAAACCTGGATATAAGAGAAACCTCGATATAAGAGATTTTTTTTTTGGCCCAAGGTAATCGATTACCTCTATATAAGAGAATTCTTGTACCTTGGACCTCTATATAAGAGAATTTGCTTAAATCGTACCTCCACATAAGAGAATTTGTCTAAAAGTCAACATTATGAAATGTAATTCCTGTCTCTACAAGAAACTTGATTTAGTGGAAACCTGGATATAAGAGAGAAAAAAAGGTGGTCCCCTGGATTCTCTTATATCCAGGTTCGACTGTATAACTATAAACGATAGGTAAGTGATCGGAAGAAGTGAGCTAGGAGTTTTAGCTCGAGGATTTTCCTTACGAGGAGAGAGGGTAATTTATATCGGAATGGAGTTAAAATTCCTCTGTAAAACCTCTAAAAAAAAAAAAAAAAAAAAAAAAAAAAAAAACTATCTACACTGGGAGGCAAAATTAGCCGGACGCTCGTATTTTATGGTTTTTCTCAAACTGCTGTTCAGTGTTCAATTTTTTTCGGGAAAACCATCATTAAACACTGAACAGCAGTTTGAGAAAAACCATAAAATACGAGCGTCCGGCTAATTTTGCCTCCCAGTGTAGGTACCTACTTATTGTGAACTCACAGTCCCCCACCAAACAAGTAGAAGTCAAGATGTAACCTCACAGCCAGAACGAAGATTTTCCTCACTTTCACTCTCTTCCAGTTGTGAGACCATCATAGCAAGTTGCTCCCTATCTACCATCGATATATGTACTAAGTAAAGTACCTACCTACTTTTCCTTATGAGATCATGACTTGTGAGTCTTTTATTAGGTAATAATAATTTCACTCTCTTCCAGTTGTGAGACCATCATAGCAAGTTGCTCCCTATCTACCATCGATATACTAAGTAAAGTACCTATACCTACCTATGACATATAAATGGGCATAGCGACCGCTGCCAGCATGGTAGGTAAACATTAGATTTTAGGATTATTGAGATATTGGGGAAATCCTACAATGCTGCAGTGAGCACCAAAGTTGTGATATAATAACACAAAGAAACTGCATTTAATTTAATTTAATTCATTTAATTTAATTTATTAGGTAATAAGAAGCACTGTACCATCAACCATCAGTACCAGAGACCTATAAACTTCAAACTAATCTCCAACATCTATGCTGTAGTGGTTGGCATGGTGGAGTTAGAACCTGGAGTTTAATGGTTCGAGTCCAAGTCAAGTCATAAATTTTATCGAGGTATAATGACACCCTCCCCTACTCTGGAGTCAGCTGATATTCAAATCAGCTGATTTATGAAAAACAGCTGTGTAAGAACTTGGTGGACGATGCTCGATATTTTTCGTACCTACCAGAAGGGCCTGTTGTAAAAAAAAAAAACCAAGCTAAGTGAGTTCTGACTTTTTAACTTGTCTTTGTATTTCACCTTGACCCTCGAATGGTTTGTATGATTTTGTTTAAATTTGACTAATATATGGCGAAAACATAATCCAGAAATTTCTGCACTTAAAAGGAAATTTGCTGATTAGAGTTAGGGCTATCACTTTGCTTTCTCTACCTAGTTCTAAAATCTAGGTAGTTATGTAGGTAGGTACCCATTATCTATGGACAGTTGTTATAAACTGCTGGATGGGTACACCAGGTGAGTAACTTCTAGATGGGTACAACAGTTCCGGGAACTACTGCCCATGGTGGATTTCGGCTACGATATTTCTGACTACCGGGACATCGAACCCGTGTTCGGGACCATCACAGACTTCAACAACCTCCTGGCGGAAACCAAAGCTAAGAGGTGAGTAACTTCTAGATGGGTACAACAGTTCCGGGAACTACTGGACAGTTATAAACTGCTGGATGGGTACACCAGGTGAGTAACTTTTAGATGGGTACAACAGTTCCGGGAACTACTGGACAGTTATATACTGCTGGATGGGTACACCAGGTGAGTTAAGTGACGGCGAGGGTGGTGCGTCTTTTGGAGGTGACTTCTACGCTAGATGTGTAAACAGTGAGCAAAATGGGTAAATAGATTGACTAAAATAAATGGGTAAATATGATACCATACTCAACTTTGAATAGCTAAATAGGAGGACAAGGTTAGCCCAGTGGTAAAGTGGTTGCTTGCCATGCAGAAGGTCCCGGGTTCGATCTCCACCATCGACAAAAGTTTACATTCGTTTTTGGAAATATTTAGTTGTTGTTGTTGTTGTTGTTGTTGTTGTTGTTGTTGTAGCGGCTTTAGCTTTCGCCGAATGGTGTTGGCAGAGTAAAGAAAAGATATAGTGATCGGAAGAAGTGAGCTAGGAGTTTCAGATCGACGATTTTCCTTGAGAGAGAGAGAGAGAGAGAGGGAGGGAGAGAGGGAGAGAGAGAGAGAGAGACGGAGAGAGGTTTGATTGAGGGACTGGTAACAAGAGAGGAGAGGTCTTATAGTCCCCAAATTGAAGAGAGAAGGAGCACCTACAGGATAGGAGAAAGCCAGCCCTTCTGAGAACCTTATCTGTTTAGGCTAAAATTCAACTCTGAGGGGAATCGAACCCAGTTCCTAGCTCTTACAAGGCAGACGCTCTACCCTACAAGCTAACAGAATAGCCCGAGTTCATCGTAAACAGATAAGGTTCGTTCTCGGAACGGCTGGCTGTCCCTTTACCTGTCTATTTTGGGACGATAAGACCTTGGTAGTTACAGTTCCCTATATCAAACCTCTTGAAAAATAAAATACCTAGATAATATTAAATAATAATTGGATTTGTTTCATGGCTACGAAAAAAAAAGGCGGTGAAATAATCGTTTTTTTTTTTTTTTTTTTTCTTTTCTTTTTTAACTTTATTCTATTCTACGAGTATTCCATTTTCATTCTATTCAATTCTATTCGTTTTCCCCAGACTGATCATGACCGAATGCTACAGTCCGTTGGAGAAGATGATGAAATATTTCGGAAATGAAACAAAGAATGGCGCTCATTTCCCGTTCAACTTTTTGCCTATTGAGAGATTGAGCAGGCAATCGAACGCTAGGGACTTTGCCGGAGCCATTCTGACTTGGGAAACCCTGAAACCTGCTGGCAAATGGGGTAACTGGGTGGTAAGATCTTGACATTTTTTTTTTTTTTTAAGCTAAATTCCCTTTTTAACACTGTGCTATTTTTTTAATTTTTTATTTTTATTTATTTATTTTTTTTTTTTTCAAATACAAATAATCTTTTTAACATTTTTTAACTGCATTGGGTGATTGTTAAGGTAGCTGGCAGCCTAGCTAACTTGCAGTTTTCAAAAGGTTCTCTCTGCTTTCAAAGAATAAGTACAAGGCCTCACAATGGTTGACTGCGGTTCAGGACGAGCCAATTAAACATGGCTAGTTGGTTACAGATAGAGACCATCATCCCCGTGTATGGCAGATAAAAAAGAAAGATGTTCTTTCTTTATTCTGCGATCACCATTCGGCTACAGGTGAAGCCGCTACAACAAGAAGAAGAGGTTGTTACCATTACCAGTTACCACCGATCTATAACCCTACCCTTTGTTCCGCTTCCATTCTAACCCTGGTAGGTACCTATCTGTAATTCTGTATTTGTCTGATCTGACTTTGTATCTAACCGATCTAACCCTACATTCCCACCTCTGTTCCGCCAGATCGGTAATCACGACCAGAAGCGGGCCGCCAGTCGGTTCGACGCCGAGTTTATTGACGCCCTTCACATGATAACCCTGCTGCTACCTGGGACCGCCATTACCTACAATGGTGACGAGTTGGGGATGGAGGATTCATTCATCAGATGGGACCAGACGGTAGACCCGCAGGCCATCAATGTGGGACCGAAACGGTACCAGTCATTCAGTCGGGATTTTGCCCGGTCACCTTTCCATTGGGATGCCAGCCCTAATGCAGGTAAGTGTAGTATTAGTTGGGTATGGAGGATTCGTTTATCAGATGGGACCAGACGGTAGACCCCCAGGCCATCAATGTGGGACCGAAACAGTACCAGACGTTCAGTCGGGACTTTCCGGTCACCGTTCCATTGGGATGCCAGTCCTAATGCAGGTAAGATAAATATGTAGTTATTTTCCCTGCCTTTTTTTGGCATTTCGGGATCTTTTCTTGCCTTTCACTTTTAATCTGGGAACGGAAAATGGTTCAGAAAATCAGTTCAGTGAACGGTCGAAATCGAACTTACAAATAAAAGACCCTTACTAGAGCCCCAAAAGTTGAACTTTTTTTCCTCAAAATTGGACAAACCGTTCGAGAGCTATGATGACTAACGGGCAAACTAAATGCAAAACCATTGATTTAAAGCTTAGAACTCCAGCCTAGTTAGCTTGGTTGGCAGAGCGTCTGCCCTGTAAGCCGCTAGGCCGAAGGTTCGATTCCCGCCCGGGGTGGATTTTATCCTGAACGGATAATGTTCGTCCTCGGAATGGCTGGCTTTATCCTATCCTGTCCTCCTTCTCTCTTCGTTTTCGGGACGATAAGACCTTAGCTGGTACAGTTCCCTCAATCAAACATCTTCAAAAAAAACGCTTAGAAGTTAAGAATTCAATTTCGTTTAATTATGGCCGTAACTACAATCAGATTTTATTTGGTTTAACCCTTGTATTAAGGGTTAAACGTATTAAGGTCCGAGAGTTGAACTTAAAGTTTAAATCTCGACTGTGACTTCGGCCATTAATGATACTCTTTGTTTTCCTCACCAAAGGATTCACCACCAACCTCTACTCATGGCTCCCCGTTAATCCGAACTATTGGTACAAGAACCTTGCTACCGAACGCAATCAGATGGGACCAGACGGTAGACCCGCAGGCCATCAATGTGGGACCGAAACGGTACCAGTCATTCAGTCGGGACTTTGCCCGGTCACCGTTTCATTGGGATGCTAGCCCTAATGCAGGTAAGTGTAGTAGGAGTTGGGTATGGAGGATTCATTTATCAGATGGGACCAGACGGGAGACCCCGCAGGCCATCAATGTGGGACCGAAACGGTACCAGTCATTCAGTCGGGACTTTGCCCGGTCACCTTTCCATTGGGATGCTAGCCCTAATGCAGGTGAGATGGGTTATATTCGATTATGTGAAACTTAATTCAGTCAAACATGGCTGAACCAAGGAGATTCCACTTTGGACATAAACACAGCGAAATCTCACAATCTCATTGGTTCGACCATGTTTGACTGAATTAAATTTCACTTAATCGAATACAACCACGGTTGCTTGTTTATTCATTCGTTCTTTCGTCTGTTTGTTGTTTTTCTTTATTTCTTTTTCTCTTCACACGGCCCATGCCTACTCTTGGCCCGAAAAACGGAAAATGGGGTCAGAAAACCACTTCAGTGCCAACCTAGTTAGCATGGATGGTAGCGCGCGCGCTTACCTTGTAAGTGCTAGGTCGCAGACTCGTTTTCAGCCCGAGGCAAACTTTATCTTAAACGGAAAAGATTCGTTCTCGGAACGCCTAGTTTTCTCCTCCACCCCGCAACGTACTCTCGTTTTCGGAACGATAAGACCTCATCCGTGGTTACAGTTCAGTTTTCAAAAACCTTTAAAAAAGATCATGTTGATGGTGATGATACCTGCTATAATTATGTATTAATCATAATACTATTGGTTTTCTCACCAAAGGGTGGAAGATTGCTACCAAAGGAACTGACACAAACAAGCAGTGACCAGTGTTATTATAGGGTTAGGTTAAACACAAAAAGGAGTTTTCACTATTGGAGCAGTGATTAGTGTTATTAATGTTATTATAGGGTTAGGATACATACAAAAAGAAGCTTTCTTTTCCACTGTCATGGCTTGTGCACAATTACCAAGGAAAGTAAATTGAGAGCTTCTTTCTTGGGTGAATACCTGAGGTGGCTAAGCTTGAAAAGTCTAGCCTAGCCCGTGTTTATAACCGCAACCTGAAACTTTACACCTTGCACTCCATATTGTGACTTCACAGGGAAAGTCAATTTCCACCTTATCTTCTAAGTAAGTAAGGAAGGAACTCCCATAATTTGCACATGCTTGAAATCAAAATGGGCTTGTTTCTTGTTGTGCAATGGGTTGTCATATTGTAGTGATGAACATCGGGTCTGAAATAGAATACGCAGACATTCTGACCATTCGTCCTACATTACCGGAACAGTTGGTGGTGTATGCTGCCAGTGCCAACTCAATGCATGAACCAGGGTGAGTAGTGAGTATACAACTTTTGAATAATAAAACCCCCTTCAGTCAGCCTAGTTAGCTTGGTTGGTAGATCGTCTGCCTTGTAAGCTAGGCCGCGGCGCGGGTTCGATTCCGGCCCGGGGCGGCTTTTATTCTGAACGGATAATAAGTTCGTTCTCGGAACGGCTGGCTTTCTCCTATTCTGTTAGACGACAACATCCTTCTAGATTTAATAGACTCGACTATTGACGAGTTTTCGTTTTTCCGGGTTTCGTCTCAACCTCCTCTATTTTAATCTAATTTTACTTTATTTTATTCTATTATTTGCTATTTTATTCTATTCTATTCCATATTTTCTATTCTATTTCATTCTATTCTATTCCATTCCATTCTCTTCTCTTCTCTTCTCTTCTCTTCTCTTCTCTTCTATTCAATTCAATTCTATTCTATTCTAGGCACACGGTGAACACGGACAAAATCATGCTCAAGCCGAAGGAAGCCCTGACTTTATCCACGGTAGAACTCGGCATAGTCGACCGCCACATCAAAGTAGGGGACGCCTTCGACCCGAAGACCATGATGGGCGGCTCCCGAAATTACCGCCTAGGCGGCATAGTCAACGGGGCGGCGAAGAAAGAAGAAAAGGGGGAAGACAAGACGGATAAGGCAGAGGAGAAGGGAGAGAAGAAGCTGCTGTCAAGGGGAAGATACGCTTGGGAAGATGATGATTGGGATGATGATGACGAGAAGGAGGAAGATAATGAAGTTTATTAGGTTTAGAAAGTAGAGTGTTAGAAGTAGGTAGATAAAAAAATGGTTTCCTACCTTCAAAATCTGAGAAAAGATCAGAAAAATAGGTTCTCACCTTAAAATAAAAAGATGTGAGAGATTGACTACCTAGGTACTGTGTAAATTTAATATTTGAAATCTAGGAAAAATTATTAGGTAACAAATTAGGTTAGTAAATACCTAGGTACCTACCAGAGCCATATCCAGGATTTTGTCGAGGGGGGCCACACGTGTCCAAACACTAATGGACGGGGGGGAGTGGATGCTCCAAATTTTCGGAGTCTATCTAATGATAAATAGACCTACCATATCTACCTTAACTTTCATTCTACAGGGTAGGTAGGTATCTGAAAAAACTCATCACCAAGCTAGTTTTAACTATTACACTAGGTTCTGCAGTTACACACATAACCTACCTATGCTATGAATTATGAGTGGGTACCTACCTAGTTGTGATTTCATGACAACCTATTGCACAACAAGAAACAAGCCTATTTTGATTTCAAGGATGTGCAAATTATGGGAGTTCCTTCCTTCTTTACTTACTTAGAAGATAAGGTGGAAGTTGACTTTCCCTGTGATGTCAAAATATTGAGTGTAAAGTCTAAAGTTTCAGGTTGCGGTTATAAACACGGGCTAGGCTAGGCTTTTCAAGCTTAGCCACCTCAGGTATTCACCCAAGAAAAAAGCTCTCAATTTACTTTCCTTGGTAATTGTGCAGAAGCCACAACAGTGGCAAAGAAAGCTCTTTTTTGTATATAACCTAACCCTATAATAACACTAATCACTGCTCCAATTGTGAAAACTCCTTTTTGTGTTTAACCTAACCCTATAATAACAATGGTCACTGCTTGTTTGTGTCAGTTCCTTTGGTAGCAATCTTCCACTGATGTGACTTCTGCACAAGTACCCTTTCCTTACTTTGGAAAATTATGATGTAACATTCCAGAGGAAAATCTTATAATAGATCAGTTGTGCTTACTTGGGTGAGGTTTCTAAGTTAAAGAACAGAAAAAATGAGGAACTAGGGAATTTTTCTTTTTCTTCTTTGACTTCTAGATCCCGAGATAAATCGGTTTAAAAAATACCAATAAATCTTGAACTCTGATGTCACGGCATACACTCCCATACACGCTAACATCACATCAAAATGTGCCAAGCAAAGCTCCCTTCCGGGTACCTAACACATTAATCTGTTTGTGCATTTCTGTGCAATTCATGTTAGTGCACATACATTTCTGCACATCTCCTGAAGTCTGATGTCAGAGTTCAGTATTCTGACAAAATAAAAATTAAATTTTTGACCTTTTACAGTTTTTTTTTTTCCTTCTTTTTTGGAGTTTTGACCTCAGATTTGGATTTTTCACAACTTTTCTTTCCTTACTTTGGAAAATTATGATGTAACATTCCAGAGGAAAATCTTATAATAGATCAGTTGTGCTTACTTGGGTGAGGTTTCTAAGATAACAGAAAAAATGAGGAACTAAGGATTTTTTTTCTTCTACGACTTAGATCCCGAGATAAATTGATTTAAAAAATACTGTTAAATCTTGAACTCTGACGTCAAGGCATACACTCCCATACACGATGACATCACGTCAAAGTGTCCCAAGCAAAGCTCCCTTGCAGGTAACACATTAATCTGTTTGTGTGCATGCATTTCTGTGCAATTCATGTTAGTGCACATACATTTCTGCACATCTCCTGAAGTCTGATGTCAGAGTTCAGTACTCTGACAGAAAATAAAAATTGAATTTTCGACCTTTTACAGTTATTTTTTTGGAGTTTTGACCTCATATTTGGATTTTTCAAAACTTTTTACATAGGAATCAACCATTTATTAATAATTTTTACCCATTTGCAACTGCTCCATTAACATTACATGACCATTACCTAAACAGTCACAGAAAGTAAGGTCTAAGTACTAGTGACTGAGATGTCAAAATATTGCTAAGTGTGAAATGCAAAGTTGTTTTCACGGACAGGCCACAACATTACATGACCATTACCTAAACAGTCACAGAAAGTAAGGTAAGTACTAGTGACTGAGATGTCAAAATATTGCAAAGTGTGAAATGAAAAGTTGTTTTCACAGACAGGCACAGGTCATTGGTCAGATGATTGCAGTGTCTGGACTCTGGACCTGATATCAAAACCCAGGTGAGCATTCATTTGGAAGATATGCTTGAAAATACAACTAACTAATAGCATCACATAGGTGGGTATGTACTTACTTTGGTTTCTCTGTCCAGATGTCAAGCCTATTTCTGATTTTGATTCTATGTAGCCATTACTTATTTGATAAAAGAAAGAAAACTAATCAGAGCTGCTTTGTGTTGCAATAAGCAACCCTCCCCACAGTCAAAAAACAATGCCTGACTCCAACAAGAATTGATCAAACGAATCTAAACGTTTGGAACTCCATTTTTTCCACTGAATAAATTAAAAATAGTTTTGATATTTAAAAGAGAGCTGTTCGAAATGATTTCACATGTCGTGCAAGATCGAAAAATAGGATGGGTCACAAAATAAAAACATTTTTCATACCTAGGTGTATCAGTCACTTGGAATTCAAATGAAATTGCATTCAAGGATTCTAAAAATAATAAACCTTCCGAATTTAAAAATAGACTTGGTTCACTACAATTTGAAATTCAATCTGTAATCTATAAACTTGTAGTTTGCATGAAATGGAAACGTAGGGGATCGAAAGATTAGAATTTGTAGGAACAAAAGAATATTCCATTTTAAAAGACTCACAGCTCCATGACAGAATGATATGGAACAATGCTAGAACGACCCGACAGAATCAAGAGAAAAACGGGACTTACCTTTGGAATTTCAAGTCTGTATGGAATGGAAACTAAAATTTACAATGTTAAACATTAATCTGCTTAAAATGGGTGCGATTTTGTACTAAAAATGTCTTTATTACAGCACAATTTATCAGGAGGGACGCGGTGGCTCGGCCATAAGCACTGGACTCGTTGGGAAGGCGACACTGCAGCATACCACGCGCGAAGGGGGTCAAAGTCTGGGGACAAGCGAATCAGAGGGGGTTAGAGGAAGACAGCCTAGTTAGCTTGGAGGGTACCACGCATGAAGGGGGTCAAATTCTGGGGACATGAAATCAAGTGGGGTTGAAGTCTGGGAAATGAAATCAGAGGGTAAAACCCAAGTCAACCCATGTTACTACAGATTTACCCACGGCAACCCATGTCACTACAGATTTACCCACGGCAACTCATGTCACTACAGATTTACCCACGGCAACCCATTTCACTACAGATTTACCCACGGCAACCTATGTCACTACAGATTTACCCACGGAAACCCGTCACTACAGATTTACCCACGGCAACCTATGTCACTACAGATTTACCCACGGCAACCTATGTCACTACAGATTTACCCAAGGCAACTCATGTCACTACAGATTTACCCACGGAAACCATTGTCACTACAGATTTACCCACGGCAACCCATGTCACTACAGATTTGCCCACGTCAACCTATGTCACTACAGACTTACCCACGGCAACCACCCACGGCAACCTATGTCACTACAGATTTACCCACGGCAACCTTTGTCACTACAGATTTTAGCTGTTAATTTAATTTATTAGGTAATAAGAAGCACTGTACCATCAGTACCAGAGACCTATACACTTCAAACTAATCTCCAACATCTATGCTGTAGTGGTTGGCATGGTGGAGTTAGAACCTGGAGTTTAATGGTTCGATTCCAAGTCAAGTCATAAATTTTATTGAGGTATAGTGATATGTAAGTATGCTTAACAGTTGAAATTCCTTTCTTTTTTTTAAAACTTTTCTTACATGGTGCCAGCTAAGAATAAAACAATGTTAAACATTAATCTGCTTAAAATGGGTGCGATTTTGTACTAAAAATGTCTTTATTACAGCACAATTTATCAGGAGAAAAAAAAGAAAAATCCTTTAGAAAAAAGGAAATGTTCACTTTTTCACCTCACTCCACTAAAATCACTAGCGTCAAGTCGTCAACTAGACAAAACACAGCTGTGCAATGAACTCCACTTCCCCCACCCTCCCCTACTCTGGAGTCAGCTGATATTCAAATCAGCTGATTTATGAAAAACAGCTGTGTAAGAACTTGGTGGACGATGCTCGAGATTTTTCGTACCAGAAGGGCCTGTTGCAAAAAAAAAAAAACAAGCTAAGTGAGTTCTGACTTTTTAACATGTTTTTGTATTTCACCTTGACTCTCGAATGGTTTGTATGATTTTGATTAAATTTGACTAATATTTGGCGAAAACATACCTAATCCAGAAATTTCTGCACTAATTTAGGGCTATCACTTTGCTTTCTCTACCTAGTTCTAAAATCTAGGTAGTTATGTAGGTAGGTACCTACTAGATAGGTAAGTTTATTTTGTAAGCACCCAATACCTAGATCTAGATAAATTTCTTGGTACAGACAGACACCTAATAGGTAGGTACCTACCTACTTAATAATGAAGAAGAAGAACAAAAAACATTTCTTTCTAATAGGTATTTACTCAAACCAGACAGAATTTATTTTTTATACGTTTATAGCTTAAAATTAACTAAACATGACCGAGTGATCGACTACTGGTGTAAAGTCGACTACTGGTACATTCACCCTACGTAAGTTTATTATGTACCTAAGCATAAGCACCCAATAGATCTAGGTAGATAAATTTCTTGGTACAGACAGACACCAAATACCTAATAATAAAGAAGAAGAACAAAAAACATTTCTTTCTAATATTTATTCAAACCAGACAGACTTTATTTTAAGGACGTAACATCAGGGTTTAAAAAAATGATCCATTGAACTTTAGATGGCACACTGATTAAGTTGGAGGAAAAGTGGTAGGTAGGTAATGGAGCAGTTGCAAATAAGTAAAACTTATTAATAAATGGTCGATTTCCTACGTAAAAAGTAGTGAAAATCCAAATCTGAGGTCAAAACTTCGAAAAAATAGCTGCTCGGGACATTTGATGTGACGTCATCGCCTACGGGAGCGTATGCCGTGACGGCAAAGTTCACGATTTACCGGTATTTTTTAAATCGATTTACCTATCTCGGGAGAGAGAGGGGGGGAGGAGAGAGGGGGGAGGGAGAGAGAAAGGGAGGGAGAAGAGCAGAAAAAGGTAGAACCATGTGATTAGAAGAATGAGGGGAAAAGAGATGGAGAGAGGGAGGAGAGAGAGAGAAAGGGAGGGAGAAGAGCAGAAAATGGTAAAACCATTTGATTAGAGGAAGGAGGGGGAAGGAGAGAGAGATAGAGAGAGAAAACAGTGGAATTTCCAAACCAAAAATAAGAAGAGAAGAAAGTAACCATCAGGCGAAGTTAACGCCAGAGGCGATTTCTACCACCTAACCTTTAGAACTCTGTAATATTTGGTAAAATTATAAAAAAAAAATCAAGGACAAGGGATAAAATAAAATGCCTCAGCTGGGATTGAACCTGAACCCTTCTGATTTATAGGCGATCTTTTGACCACTGCAACACCAAAGTATATGCATATCCAACGGAAATAAGGAAAGTAAAAATGAGAAGACATAAATTCGGCTCAATAAAAATAAATAAATCGCTCGCCAACTTCACATTCAAAATCTGACCGAGTTGCAAAGTTCCTTGACCCAAACCCAGCACAAAATAATAAAAGATCGGTCATAATACGAAATTCACACAAACCAGTCAGTCGATAATTTGAACCAAAATAAATTGATCCTGGATCTTATCTGTATCAAAACCTGGGCCAAAAACCAAAACGAGATATCAGTTGTACCAAAACCATGATAGGTATTAGGTACCCATTTATAACCATTAGCTGTACGGAAACCACTATAGGTACGTACGTATGTACTGTACTCAGTATATAAATTATAGCTAGGTACTCTTCATAACCAGATGAAGTAAAGAAGGAAGTGAGGGGGAGGGCGGGGAGAGAGAAAGACAAAGAACAACTTGGATCTCTCTCTCTCTCTCTCTTGGAGTTCTTGAGGGGCGACCTTGAAAAATCATTGAACCCGCGGACCGAGCATTGGGAGGAAACGGTACTTATGAAGATCAGCGTGATGATGATTACACACAAGCTTGCCAAATACTAGCCACTACGCCACTAGTCGGGAGGATAAAAACAAAATACAGTAGAACCTCGATTATTTCAACTAATTGGGACCGAGTTGAAATAATTGAGATTAAAACAATGGAAAATTAAAACAATTCCGTATAAAACAGTGGAAAAAGGCAGAAATTGGGTTTAAAAAAAAAAATAGGGAATAAATACCCTATCAAATCCTTTGAAAGCTACAAAGTAATGCCGATTTTGGGGTAGAAATAATAGAGAGTTGAAATAATCGAGGTTCTACTGTATTAACCTCTCACTACTCATTAGGATAAACCAGTAAGTAATAAATCTTGGTTTAAGTTTCTTCGAGCCAGCCTAGTTAGCTTAGTTGGTAATGCGTCTGCCTTGTAAGCGCTAGGTCGCAGGTTCGATTTCCGCCCGGGGCGGATTTTATCCTGAACGGACAAAGCTCGTTCTCGGAGCGCCTGGCTTTATTCTATACTGTCTTTCTTCTCGGGTTTTTTTTTAAAAAAAAAAAAAAGGAATAAATACCCTATCAAATCCTTTGAAAGCTACAAAGTAATGCCGATTTTGGGGTTGAAATAATAGAGAGTTGAAATAATCGAGGTTCTACTGTATTAACCTCTCACTACTCACTAGTTATTAGGATAAACCAGTAATAAATCTTGGTTTAAGTTTCTTCGAGCCAGCCTAGTTAGCTTAGTTGGTAGTGCGTCTGCCTTGTAAGCGCTAGGTCGCAGGTTCGATTTCCGCCCGGGGCGGATTTTATCCTGAACGGACAAAGTTCGTTCTCGGAGCGCCTGGCTTTATTCTATACTGTCTTTCTAACATAGGTGGGGTGATCTCCGTAGCTCCTGTGAATAGAATATAGAATAGAATATTAAACTTGTTCCTTACCTCACAAAGCACAGAACCCATTCAGATAAATCATACACATCCAGTTTTCCTCTCTAAATGGTTGCAGTTCTTCTCAGTTTAGCTTTTATTTTAGCTCACAAAGCATTCTCAAACTCGTTTCTTAGGTCACAAAGTAAAGTTAGAAACCTGTCTTACCTCACAAAGTAAAGTTAGAAACCTGTCTTACCTCACAAAGCAGAGCACCCATTCGGATGAATCATAAATATCCAGTTTGTCCCTCCGTATGGTAGCAGTTATTCCCAATTTAGCTTTTATTTTAGCTCACAAAGTATTCTTAAACGCGTTTCTTACCTCACAAAGTATGTTAGAATCCCACCTTACCTCACAAAGCACAGAACCCATTCGGATAAATCATACACATCCAATTTGCCTCTCCGTATGGTAGCAGTTCTTTCCAATTTAGCTTTTATTTTAGCTCACAAAGCATTCTCAAACTCGTTTCTTAGGTCACAAAGTAAAGTTAGAACCCTGTCGTATCTCACAAAGTAAAGTTAGAACCCTGTGAATAAAAGCCGCCCCGGGCCGGAATCGAACCCGCGCCGCGGCCTAGCTTACAAGGCAGACGATCTACCAACCAAGCTAACTAGGCTGGCTGAAGGGGGTTTTATTCTTCAAAAGTTGTATACTCACTACTCACCCTGGTTCATGCATAGAATTCGCACTGGCGGCATACACCACCAACTGTTCCGGTAATGTAGGACGAATGGTCAGAATGTCTGCGTATTCTATTTCAGACCCGATGTTCATCACTACAACATAGGTGGGGTGATCTCCGTAGCTCCTGTGAATAGAATATAGAATAGAATATTAAACTTGTTCCTTACCTCACAAAGCACAGAACAGTAGAATGGAAGTTAAGGTAGATACGGTAGGTCTATTTATCATTAGATATATTACTTAAGTAAAATATTGAAATTTCCTCAGCTCCCATGGCGTAGTGGTCACTGCACTCGCCTTGCACGCGGGAGACAATATTGAAATTTCCCATTCAAAACTAGGGGAAAAAGATCAGAACTGGAAGAAAAGGATTGAAGAATATTTTTTATTATGATGATTACCTAGTAAATAAGTAACTACATATTCAATTGATATCTATAGTTCTAGGAATAGGTACTTCCTTGCATTATCAGAAAATCTTGTGGTAGGAAAATACCCATGACTTTTCCAATGAAATGTAATCTGCTATGCAGGGCTTTAAAGCAGGGGGTTTTCAATTGGGTGAGTCAGAAATCAGCTTGCATATCTTTAATATCAATTGGTGATCCCAGCCTTAAATAATTAAAAATAAATCTGCTAAAGCTTCAACCAACTAGCCATCCTAGTTAGCTTGAAGGGTGGTGCATCTGCCTTGTAATTGCTAGTTTGTGGGTTTGATTCCTACCCAGGGTAGATTTAATCCTTAAGGCCAGCCACTCACTATCAGGTAGACCGGACAGGTGGACCTTTTCAGCTGTACAGCCTTAAATAATTAAAAATAAATCTGCTAAAGCTTCAACCAACTAGCCATCCTAGTTAGCTTGAAGGGTGGTGCATCTGCCTTGTATTTGCTAGTTTGTGGGTTCGATTCCCACCCAGGGTAGATTTAATCCTTAAGGCCAGCCACTCACTATCAGGTAGACCTGATGGGCGGACCTTTTCAGCTGTGCCTGTCAGATCTACCTGATCGTGTGTTCTCGTCAGGTATCAGGTAGACCTGATCAGGTGTACCTGTCAAATCTACCTGCTACCTAGTGAGTGGCTTGCCCAACAGATAATGTTCATTCTCAGAATGGCTTTCTCTTCTCCTGTTTTCCTCCTCTCTTTACTTCTGGAATGACAAGACTTTATCCAACCAGCCATTACAGTTCCCTCTATCATACCTCTTTTAAAAAAAGCTTCATTTATCCCTCTTTTTTAAGTTTAAAGCCAAACCAAATATACTTGACCATTGTTATTATAGGGTTAGGTTAAACACAAAAAGGAGTTTTCACAATTGGAGCAGTGATTAGTGTTATTATAGGGTTAGGTTATATACAAAAAAGAGCTTTCTTTGCCACTGTTGTGGCTTCTGCACAATTACCAAGGAAAGTAAATTGAGAGCTTTTTTCTTGGGTGAATACCTGAGGTGGCTAAGCTTGAAAAGCCTAGCCTAGCCCGTGTTTATAACCGCAACCTGAAACTTTAGACTTTACACTCAATATTTTGACATCACAGGGAAAGTCAACTTCCACCTTATCTTCTAAGTAAGTAAAGAAGGAAGGAACTCCCATAATTTGCACATCCTTGAAATCAAAATAGGCTTGTTTCTTGTTGTGCAATAGGTTGTCATGAAATCACAACTAGGTAGGTACCCACTCATAATTCATAGCATAGGTAGGTTATGTGTGTAACTGCAGAACCTAGTGTAATAGTTAAAACTAGCTTGGTGATGAGTTTTTTCAGATACCTACCTACCCTGTAGAATGAAAGTTAAGGTAGATATGGTAGGTCTATTTATCATTAGATATATTACTTAAGTAAAATATTGAAATTTCCCATTCAAAACTAGGGAACAAGATCAGAACTGGAGGAAAAGGATTGAAGAATATTTTTTATTATGATGATTACCTAGTAAATAAGAAAATAAGTAACTACATATTCAATTGATATCTATAGTTCTAGGAATACTTCCTTGCATTATCAGAAAATCTTGTGGTAAGAAAATACCCATGACTTTTCCAATGAAATGTAATCTGCTATGCAGGGCTTTAAAGCAGGGGGTTTTCTATTGGGTGAGTCAGAAATTAGCTTACATATCTTTAATATCAGTTGGTGATCCCAGCCTTAAATAATTAAAAATAAATCTGCTAAAGCTTCAACCAATTAGCCATCCTGGTTAGCTTGAAGGGTGGTGCATCTGCCTTGTAATTGCTAGTTTGTGGGTTTGATTCCCACCCAGGGTAGATTTAATCCTTAAGGCCAGCCACTCACTATCAGGTAGACCTGACAGGGGGACCTTTTCAGCTGTACCTGTCAGATCTACCTGATAGTGTGTTCTCATCAGGTATCAGGTAGACCTGATCAGGTGTACCTGTCAAATCTATCTGCTACCTAGTGAGTGGCTGGCCCAACAGATAATGTTCATTCTCAGAATGGCCGGCTTTCTCTTCTCCTGTTTTCCTCCTCTCTTTACTTCTGGAATGACAAGACTTTATCCAACCAGCCATTACAGTTCCCTCTATCATACCTCTTTTAAAAAAAGCTTCATTTATCCCTTTTTTTTAAGTTTAAAGCCAAACCAACTATACCAGGGTCTTCCTGTTGCACAGACCACTGAATTGAATGAGCAACTACTATTGTACTACTTCTTAAGCCTCTCTCAGATTTGTTACTTTGATATTGGCCTGCACTTGGCCTAGTTTATAGCTGAGGCAATGTGCTAATGCTTTGCTACACTGCCTACTCCAACGTGTTATGATTAGGGTCCTGTGTTCAATGTATCTTTTGTAAAAAAAAAAAAAGTATGTAGGTACTTACTTACTTAGGTAATTGGAAAAGACTAAAAAGTACCTACCCATTTTGCCAGCAAGTAAACAATAAAAATTAATGATTTTTTCATGTTTTAATGACAGTTAGTAAGTAAGTACTTAAATGTTTTACACCATTGTAGACATGGGTATATTTTATATCAGCTGATTCCCCCTCTCTTTCCCTCCCTCTACTGTTTTTTCTGAGTAAAGTTTTGAATAAAAAAAAAAAAAATGAGGTTGAAGTAACACATGGCTTTTTTGTTTTACAGTATGCATATCAGTAGGTTTGTTTCTAATTTAGGTATATCGTTTTCTGTGTTATGTTGGTTTACCTACTCTTGACACAGACCCAATCATATCATATTCAGCTGTTTCTCTCCCACTCTTTCTCTCTTCTCTCTTCTCTCTCTCTCTCTCTCTCTCTCTCTCTCTCTCTCTCTCTCTCTTCCTTCTCTCTCTCTCTTCCTTCTCTCTCTCTCTTCCTTCTCTCTCTCTCTTCCTTCTCTCTCTCTCTTCCTTCTCTCTCTCTCTTCCTTCTCTCTCTCTCTTCCTTCTCTCTCTCTCTTCCTTCTCTCTCTCTCTTCCTTCTCTCTCTCTCTTCCTTCTCTCTCTCTCTTCCTTCTCTCTCTCTCTTCCTTCTCTCTCTCTCTTCCTTCTCTCTCTCTCTTCCTTCTCTCTCTCTCTTCTCTCTCTCACCCTCCGTTTCGGTCTCTTTCTCTTTCTCCCTCCCTCCTTTTTCATGTTTTCTCTCCCTTGCTTTCGCTCTCTATCTTTTTCTCAGTTTCTATCTCTCTTTCTTTCTTTTTTCCTCTTGACCCCGCCGGGAATCGAACCCGGGTCTCCCGCGTGCAAGGCGAGTGCAGTGACCACTACGCCATGGGAGCTGTTATTATTACCTAATAAAAGACTCACAAGTCATAATCTCATAAGGAAAAGCTTCTTCTTCTTCTTCTTCTTCTTCTAGTTTTAAATTATTTTGGAGTTTTTGCTTCCTCTTTCTTTAGGTTTATAGCTTTTTTGTTTTGATGAATCATCCTTAATTATTCAGTACTTACCTGAGTACAAATGTACTTAAGTAATGTGTACTTCCAACTCTGATTCTGACCCAAACTCGCCTCGTCTAATAGCAGAATTTTTGGAATCATGTTTTGAATCCGATGTCAATCGATATTGATCGACCTCAGTCGATTGTGGTGTTGTAGATGCACCGCAATAATCGATCAAGACTCTTAACTTTTAGAAGCTGGTTTATTCTAGAGACCAGTGCTTCTCAAAAACTGTGTGCCGCTGCACAATGATTTGCCGCGAGGAAACTGTGTGCCGCTGCACACTAATTTGCCGCGAGGAAACTGTGTGCCGCTGCACACTAATTTGCCGCGAAGTCGCCTTAGGTGTGCCGCGAGATTTTGTATACTATCTACATATACCTGCCATACTTAACCTGCGGTCCGCTAACCTTTTCAGTGTTTTATCTTTATTCAACCCCCAAACCACACACAATGGAGGAGTTGCAATTGGGAAAATATTATTAATAAAAGGTCGATTCCTACGTACAAAGTTGTGAAGAATCCAAATCTGAGGTCAAAACTCCGAAAAAATAACTTTAAAAGGTCGAAAATTCAATTTTTAATTGCCGTTCTAATGAAAAAGTTCGAAGAATTGTGACATCAGATTTCACATCAAAACGCGCAGAAACGCTTGCGCACAAACAAACGAAGCGGGAGTCATGAATTATGACGTCATCGCCTACGGGAGCGTATGCCGTGACGTCAAAGTTCACGATTTACCGGTATTTTTTAAATCGATTTATCTCGGGATCTAGAAGTCGTAGAAGAAAAAGAAAAATTCCGTTGGTCCTCATTTTTCCTGCTCTATGACTTTGAAACATCACCCAAGTAAGCGCAACTGATCTATTAAGAGTAGATTGGGAATACGCGAATCGTCAATTCATCATATTGTGAAGCCGATCACCCGATCAGGTATTTAATTCAATTCAATTCAATATTTTATTGTGTATTTTTATACAGGTATGTTCACAATTTATAGCTTACATCTATGCTTAACAATAATAAAAAAAAAACAATAATAATAATAATAATAATGAGATCGGAAGAGCGGTCGTACGCCCGACCCCCTCTATCTTTTCTTTAGATCTGTCCATGCGCATACATAGTGACTAATCACAATAATATATACACTACACAATCAGGCAGGAAGGCAAGTAACTACAATGTCTTATGCGCTTCTTTTTCCATATTCCTGCCTGATACATAAGCGGACCCAGAACAGAGCCAGCCACGCACGCCCGACAGCCGCCCAGACAGACAGAACAGTAGGGTTATCTCATCCGAATAGGTTTGGCCCCCGCGTCCCCGGCCATCTATAGTTTAAATTTCGCAGAAACTGGCTCCCTTAGTGCCTTTTACCCACACGTTTTAAACAGGCGTCTTTTTGTGGTCCATCCTTCGTTTTTTGGTTTTTTTGACCAAAACCACTAAAAAAAGTGTACAGAGTGTGTTTACTCGAGACTAGCGCTTTACAGGGCGCTGCTGGATACTGTGGAGTTTCGGCTTTTTCCAGAATCTAATTCGTGAAAGTAAGTCAGCTAGTAAACTTCTGGCCAAAATACCAGTGGATACCATTCGCTGCTCTCGCTTCCGGCCTTATCTTACTACCACTGAACTTGCTAGGCATTTGCCTCTCTTTCCCCCTCTCTGCCCGAGCACTCAGAGAGCTACTCTCTCGTATTCTTCATTTTACGGTTGTTTTCAATTTAGTTCCCTATTATTCCTTTGACCTTATAATTTATTTTCATCCATCGCCATGTATTTATAACTAAAAGGGCATTGGTTTCTAGCTTTTAGGGCCCTCCTC
>NW_007377453.1:0-5532 GCF_000475195.1 Diaphorina citri | reverse complement strand
AGGGAGATGACAAAAAGACTCATTTCAAAACTTATTTTTTTTTTTTTTTTCTAAACTCCAACTTCATTGTGTACCGAAAAAACAAAATGTCATAGTATAGTCATCCAAACAAAGATTAAATCCATATAGCAAAAAGACACAATACAACCAAATGGATGAGAACTGTGTCTGGGTTAGTAATAGTATAAGTCGACAAAGAGAGGGTGAGAAAGAGAGAAGAGAGAAGAGAGAGAGAGAGAGAGAGAGAGAAGAGAGAGAGAGAGAAGGAAGAGAGAGAGAGAAGGAAGAGCGAACAGACGTCATCCATAAATGACATTGTACACCGTACATTGGTGACAAAAACATATCCCAGACCTTTCATTTATAGTTACAAATTAACGAAATAAAGAACGCGTGGTACCAATGTATAGACCATTGAATTTTGGTTAGCTTTAGTCGACTTGAGGGGGAAAGGAAGAAACAGTCATGCCAAATCCGTCTATTGGTGCAAAACATATCCAGACCTTACGTCATAATTAAAATAATGTTAAATAACTCTGAAAAGAAAAAAATTAGTTGTCTTGACTAACTGTATTTACCCCTTGAAGAATAAGATCGGACGTCGGTACATTCTTTTCAAATCTTTCCTTTCTGGGAGGGAAAGTGAGGGGGGGAATCAGCTGATATAAAATATACCCATGTCTAAGTAATTAAAGACTGGAATGGTGTAAAGCATTTAAGTAACGTAACTACTTACTAGCTGACTTAAAACATGAAAAACATCATTAATTTTTAATGTTTTACTTGCGGCAAAATGGTAGGTACTTTTTAGTCTTTTTCCAATTACCTAAATAAGTAGTACTACATACTTTAAAAAAAAAAAAAAAAGATACATTGAACACAGGACCCCTAATCATAAACACGTTGGAGTAAGGCAGTGTAGCAAAGCATGAGCACATGCCTCAGCTTAAACTAGGGGCCAAGGCAGGCCAATATCAAAAAAGTAAACCCAAATCTGAGAGAGGGCTAAGAATAGTACAATCAGGGTAAAGTGTACCATTTATTCCGCCACCTGTAAAAAACCGTACCATTTATTGGGCCTCACCTTGCCCCCACATTGTATTTTTCTAATTTTTTGTTTTTATTACTGCCCCAATTTTGGAATAGCAACTGGTTCGATAGCAGTCTTTAAGCCCTTTCTTTTGATGAAACTTGGGATCCTTGAAAAAGTTCGTTCCAGTTCAGGCTATGGGCGTATGGTACAGCGTGGGCCAGAATAAGAATGGTACGTTTTTAGGTGGGCGAATACCAATGGTACACTTACCCTAGGGTAGTTGGTCATTCAGTTCAGTGGTCGTGCAAGAGGAAGGACCCTAGTAATATTTGGTTTGGCTTTAACTTAAAAAGAGGGATAAATGAAGCTTTTTTTTTTAAAAAAAAAAGAGGTTGTTTGGATTAAGAGGGTAACTCTAATGGCTGGTTGGATAAAGTCTTGTCATCCAGAAGTAAAGATGAGGGAGGAAAACAGGAGAAGAGAAAGCCAAGCCACTAAGGTAGCAGGAGCATCACTAGGTAGCAGGTAGATTTGACAGGTACACCTGATCAGGTCTACCTGATACCTGATGAGAACACACTATCAGGTAGATCTGACAGGTACAGCTGAAAAGGTCCCCCTGTCAGGTCTACCTGATAGTGAGTGGCTGGCCTTAAGGATTAAATCTACCCTGGGTGGGAATCAAACCCACAAACTAGCAATTACAAGGCAGATGCACCACCCTTCAAGCTAACCAGGATGGCTAATTGGTTGAAGCTTTAGCAGATTTATTTTTAATTATTTAAGGCTGGGATCACCAACTGATATTAAAGATATGTAAGCTAATTTCTGACTCACCCAATAGAAAACCCCCTGCTTTAAAGCCCTGCATAGCAGATTACATTTCATTGGAAAAGTCATGGGTATTTTCCTACAACAAGATTTTCTGATAATGCAAGGAAGTATTCCTAGAACTATAGATATCAATTGAATACGTAATCATCATAATAACTTATTCATTAACATCCTTTTCTTCCAGTTCTGATCTTTTTCCCCTAGTTTTGAATGGGAAACTTCAATATTTTACTTAAGTAATATACTGTATCTACCTTAACTTCCATTCTACAGGGTAGGTAGGTACCTGAAAAAACTCATCACCAAGCTAGTTTTAACTATTACACTAGGTTCTGCAGTTACACACATAACCTAGGTACCTACACTATGAATTATGAGTGGGTACCTACCTAGTTGTGATTTTATGACAACCTATTGCACAACAAGAAACAAGCCCATTTTGATTTCAAGCATGTGCAAATTATGGGTGTTCCTTCCTTCTTTACTTACTTAGAAGATAAGGTGGAAATTGACTTTCCCTGTGATCTCAAAATATGGAGTGCAAAGTGTTCTCAAACGCGTTTCTTACCTCACAAAGTATGTTAGAATCCCACCTTACCTCACAAAGCACAGAACCCATTTGGATAAATCATACACATTCAGTTTTCCTCTCTGCATGGTAGCAGTTCTTCTCAGTTTAGCTTCTATTTAGCTCACAAAGTAAAGATGCAAAGTGTAAAGTTTCAGGTTGCGGTTATAAACACGGGCTAGGCTAGGCTTTTCAAGCTTAGCCACCTCAGGTATTCACCCAAGAAAGAAGCTCTCAATTTACTTTCCTTGGTAATTGTGCAGAAGCCATGACAGTGGAAAAGAAAGCTTTTTGTATGTATCCTAACCCTATAATAACATTAATAACACTAATCACTGCTCCAATAGTGAAAACTCCTTTTTGCGTTTAACCTAACCCTATAATAACACTGCGTATTCTATTTCAGACCCGATGTTCATCACTACAACATAGGTGGGATGATCTCCGTAGCTCCTGTGAATAGAATAGAATACTCGTTGAGTCGAATAGAATAGAATAGAACAAAATAGGTAGATTAGAATAGAATAGAATGGAATGGATTAGAATAAAATAGATACGCATTTATTCGAATGGTCTGTCGAATAGAAAAGAAGATAGGTATGTAAGAAAAGGAAAGCAGAAAAGTACATAAAAGAAGATTTAAGAGGAAATAAAAGAAGAGAGAATTTCAAAGAAAAGAGAAGAGAAGAAAGGGGGAGAAAAGAAAGAAAACTAGGAGAAGGAGAAGGTACATAAAGCAATGAGAAGAGAAGGAGAAAGAGAAGGTAAGAGATTGTAAGAGAGGAGAAGAGATATTTCTTCTTTTCAAATTTTATTTCATATTCTTGATCGGACGTAAACAAATAAATGCGAAATCCTCAAAATGCATTTCTAATTCTATTCATGCCTAACACAATTAAAGTAATCAAACCTTATTCATTAACCCATCAAGGCCTAGTTTAAACTTGTTCCTTACCTCACAAAGCACAGAACCCATTCGGATAAATCATACACGTCAAGTTTGCCTCTCTGTATGGTGGCAGTTCTCCTCAGTTTAGCTTTTATTTTAGCTCACAAAGCATTCTCAAACTCGTTTCTTACCTCACAAAGTAAAGTTAGAATCCTGTCTTACCTCACAAAGTAAAGATAGAATCCTGTCTTACCTCACAAAGCACAGAACCCATTCGGAAAAATCATACACATCCAGTTTTCCTCTCCGTATGGTAGCAGTTCTTCCCAATTTAGCTTTTATTTTAGCTCACAAAGCATTCTCAAACGCGTTTCTTACCTCACAAAGTATGTTAGAATCCCACCTTACCTCACAAAGCACAGAACCCATTTGGATAAATCATACACGTCCAATTTGCCTCTCCGTATGGTAGCAGTTCTTTCCAATTTAGCTTTTATTTTAGCTCACAAAGCATTCTCAAACTCGTTTCTTAGGTCACAAAGTTAAGTTAGAACCCTGTCGTATCTTACAAAGTATGTTAGAATCTCACCTTACCTCACAAAGCACAGAACCCATTCGGATAAATCATACACGTCCAATTTGCCTCTCTGAATGGTGGCAGTTCTTCTCAGTTTAGCTTTTATTTTAGCTCACAAAGCATTCTCAAACTCGTTTCTTAGGTCACAAAGTAAAGTTAGAAACCTGTCTTACCTCACAAAGCACAGAACCCATTTGGATAAATCATACACGTCCAATTTGCCTCTCCGTATGGTAGCAGTTCTTTCCAATTTAGCTTTTATTTTAGCTCACAAAGCATTCTCAAACTCGTTTCTTAGGTCACAAAGTATGTTAGAATCCCACCTTACCTCACAAAGCACAGAACCCATTCGGATAAATCATACACGTCCAGTTTGCCTCTCTGGTATGGTGCAGTTCTCCCTCATTTAGCCAGGGCCTTGTATGACATGTAGTGAGAGCGTTTGGTCTTTGCTTCGGTTAGCAAGTTCTTCCGGAATATCGGAGTAACGGGCAGCGCAGAGTAGAGCGTTGGGTTGCGGTGAACCCTTGGTGAGAAAAACCAATATGTATTATAGTTAATACATAATTCAGGTCAGCAGGCGTATCATCACCATCAACATGCATGATCCCTTTTTTTAAAGTGAAAACTGAACTGCTACACCCACGGACTGGACTGCTATCGTCCGAGGAGAAGGAGAGTACGGTTGCGGGGTGGCAGGGAGACAAACTAGGCGTTCCCGAGAACCGAATCTTTGCCGTTTAAGATAAAGTTTGCCCGGGCTGAACAACGAGTCTGCGACCCTAAGCACTTACAAGGTAAGCGGCGGCCGCGCGCACCAGCCATGCGTTAACTAGGTTGGCACTGAAGGTCGGTGTTCCTGACCCCATTTTCCGTTTTCGCGGCCAAGCAGTAGCATGGCCGTTGTGAAGAGAAAAATCAAATGAAAGAAAAACAACAACACGCACGAAAGGAACGAGCGCGGCCTGTTCTTTATTCTTGTTTCACACGGCCACCGGCCACGACCGAATTGCGTCCAAAACACCTCGAGTGAACGTATTCAGAAGAGCGTAAAGTAAGAGAGAGTATGAGATAGAACAATGCAATCCTTGGAGTTGCTAGTTTCGATTACATGTGAAAATTAAGGCTCGGAAACGCGATGCGTCGCAGACCCAAGTGACGAATTGTGGAGATTCGCTGGGCGGGGTGGTTGTGTAGTGTCCCGGAAAGCTTCGGGAATCGTCCCTGTCAGCTCAGGTTTGATGGGTCTACCGTCTGGTCCCATCTGATAAACGAATCCCCCATACCCAACTGATACTACACTCACCTGCATTAGGGCTAGCATCCCAATGGAAAGGTGACCGGGCAAAGTCCCGACTGAATGACTGGTACCGTTTCGGTCCCACATTGATGGCCTGCGGGTCTACCGTCTGGTCCCATCTGATAAACGAATCCCCCATACCCAACTGATACTACACTCACCTGCATTAGGGCTAGCATCCCAATGAAACGGTGACCGGGCAAAGTCCCGACTGAAAGCCTGGTACCGTTTGGGTCCCACATTGATGGCCTGGGGGTCTACCGTCTGGTCCCATCTGATAAACGAATCCCCCATACCCAACTGATACTACACTCACCTGCATTAGGGCTAG
>NW_007377452.1:602954-606383 GCF_000475195.1 Diaphorina citri | reverse complement strand
TACATACCTACTTACCTCTGTCTAAGGGTCTACCTTTTATGTGTTCAAGAAACGATAAAAGGTTTTGCTTCTTCTCCTCCTCCTTCTTCTTCTTTTTCTTCTCCTTCTCCTTCTTTTTTTCTCCTTCTCCTCCTTCTTCTTCTTCTCCTTCTTCTTCTCCTACTTCTTCTCCTTCTTCTTTTTTCTTCTTCTTCTCCTTCTTCTTTTTTCTTCTTCTTCTCCTTCTCCTTCTTCTTCTTTTTTCTTCTTCTCCTTTTTCTCCTCCTTCTTCTTCTCTCCTTCCTCTTCTTCTTTTTCTTCTTCTTCCCCTCCTCCTTCTTCTTTTTTTTCGTCTTTTCCTTTTTTGTGTTCAGCCCATATTTTTCCACACCTTTAACCTTTTTTTTTTTCCTTCTCTTTTCAAAAAAAAATAGTCTCAAGAGAGCTAGAGAGAGAGAGAGTACGAAATATAAAGAAATCCATCAAGATATGGAGGTGAAATTTATTTTGCCTGAATAGAAAAAGCTTCTCTCTCTTTCCCCCCTTCCTCTTTCTCTCTCTTTCTCCGTCTCTCTTACTTTCTCTATATCTATCTTTCTTTCTCTCTCTCTCCCTTTCTCCTTCTTACTCTTTATATCTTTCTTTCCCTCTCTCCCTCTCTTCCTCTAACCTCCCCTACACCTACTTTTTCCTCCCTCTCTCTCTCTCTCTCTCTCTCTCTCTCTCTCTCTCTCTCTCTCTCTCTCATATATGAGAGGAAAAAATGGGAAAGTTCGGGAAAGATTATTCCTCTCTCTCTCCCTATCTACGTATCTATCTTTTCTCTCTCTCTCTCTCTTTCATCCAAATCCAAACTCTACTTCTCTCTCTTTTCTCTCTCTCTCACTCTCTCTCTGATATGAGAGGAAAAAATGGGAAAGTTCGGGAAAGATTATTCCTCTCCCTCTCTTCCTCCCTCTCTTCCTCCCTCTCTTTCTCTCCCCCTATCTACGTATCTATCTTTTTTTTTCTCTCTCTCTCTCTTGCATCCAAATCCAAACTCTATTTCTCTCTCTCTCAATCATATACTGCTCTCCTATTTTCTGTCACTATCTACCCTTCTTTCTCTCCTTGTCTTTAACATTTGAATTTGCTTCGTTTCGAAATTCCAAGAATCATGTATTCGAAAGGTCGCGGATTCGGATCACTGCCCTGGACAAACTTTATCTACCTAAACAGAAAAGAAAAGGTTGGCTTTCTCCTCTCCTGTCTTTCTCTCTTCGCTTTCGGGAAGATAAAGACCTTAGCAGTCACACCCTGGACAAACTTTATCTAAACAGAAAAGAAAAGGTTGGCTTTCTCCTCTCCTGTCTTTCTCTCTTCGCTTTCGGGACGATAAGACCTCAGCAGTCACAGTTCGCTCTATCAAACCTCTTAAAATAATAAAAATCCCACTCAGATAAGGTTCGTTCTCAGAACGGCTGGCTTTCTGCTATCCTGTCTTTCTCTCTTCGCTTTCGGGAGTTCCCTCTATCAATCTTCAATACATTACTTTCCTTCCTATGGGATAAGGAAAGTAAAAAAAAAAGACCTAAGGAAAAAAATTACGTTTTGATCCGCTAAAGGTAAAAAAAAACTACTTAGGCATGGAAAAAAATGGAGGAAATGTTGTTAATGGAATTAAAATCCCTTGTGGCTTGCGGTCTCCGGTCTGTCAGACTTCCACGATAACCGTAGTTGTATTCGACTCTGTGAAATTTATAATCCAATCAAACATGGCTGAACCAATGAGATTGTGAGATTTGTGTTTGCGTCCAAAGCGGAATCTCATTGGTTCACAGCCATGTTTGACTGACTTAAATTTCACATATGTAGGTAATCGAATACAACAACTCGTATTACACCTCGAACATGATAAATAAAATTGATAAATAAGAATAAGAATGATAAATAAAATTGATAAATACGAATAAGAATGATTAATAAAATTGATAAGTAAGAATAAGAATGATAAATAAAATTGATAAATACGAATAAGAATGATTAATAAAATTGATAAATAAGAATAACAATGATTAATAAATTTGATAAATACGAATAAGAATGATAAATAAAATTGATAAATACGAATAAGAATGATTAATAAAATTGATAAGTAAGAATAAGAACGATAAATAAAATTGATAAATAAGAATAAGAAAGATAAATAAATTTGATAAATAAGAATAAGAAAGATAAATAAAATTGATAAATACGAATAAGAATGATAAATAAATTTGGTAAATAAGAATAAGAATGATAAATAAAATGGATAAATAGGAATAAGAATGATACCTAAATAAAATTTACAAATGAGATAGGTTCTATTTGATCGAACAAATTAATAAGGCTTAATCTGGCCCATGGCCCAATACTAAAATTGGCCCATAGGTAATAAAACGGGCAAATTTTCCCTTGATGTGTTCTGAAAAAAAATGCCCTCTTTTCTGCATTTACATACCTACTTACCTCTGTCTAAGGGTCTACCTTTTATGTGTTCAAGAAACGATAAAAGGTTTTGCTTCTTCTCCTTCTTCTTCTCCTCCTTCTTCTTCTTTTCCGCCGTCTTCTTCTTTTTCTTCTTCGCCTTTTTCTTCTTCTCCTTCTTCTTCTTTTTCTCCTCCTCCTTCTTCTTCTTTTTCTTCTTCTTTTTCTCCTCCTTCTTCTTTAAGTGGTGCCCAACAAAGCACATGTCTGGATCTCATGGATATTAAAGGATCCAGGGATGGAATCAAGATCAGACTTGAGTGCTTTAGAGCTTGGATAGAGGGAACTGTAACTGCCAAAACGTTAGCGTCCCGAAAGCGAAGTGAGAAGAAAGACAGAATAGGAGAAAGACAGCCGTTCCGAGAACGAACCTTATCTGTTTAGGATAACATCTCTCTCCCGTTGATTCGTTTTTCGCTCTCTTTCTCTCTCTCTATATCAGTCGCGCTCAAAGTCATAGAGCAGGAAAAATGAGGACCAACGGAATTTTTCTTTTTCTTCTACGACTTCTAGATACCGAGATAAATAGATTTAAAAAATAGCGGTCATAAAGCAGGAAAAATGAGGACCAACGGAATTTTTCTTTTTCTTCTACGACTTCTAGATACCGAGATAAATAGATTTAAAAAATAGCGGTAAATCGTGAACTTTGACGTCACGGCATACGCTCTCGTACACGATGACGTCACATCAAATGTCCCGAGCAAAGCTCCCTCGCAGGCAACACATTAATGTGTTTGTGCGCATACGTTTCTGCGCAGTTCTTTCTGCTCCTCCGCTAGCGCGCTTGCATAGTGGCGCTACCTAACGGACGAAAAAAACAACTGCGTAAAGTCTGACGTCACACATATTTGAACTCTTTCATTAGAACGGAAAATAAAAATTGAATTTTCGACCTTTTACAGTTATTTTTTCGGAGTTTTGACCTCAGATTTGGATTTTTCC
>NW_007377452.1:562934-601827 GCF_000475195.1 Diaphorina citri | reverse complement strand
TTTCCCTTGCTAAAGAAATAGCAAGGGTTGAGAGGGAAGGGCATCTACTCGTAAAATTTGTAGCCAAAACCAAATGTCAGTCCAAAGCGATCACCCTAGTTAGGGCTGATTGAGGGCTGACGAAAAACGCCGACCCCGTCTGTACACGGGAAAAGGCGAAGAAAAAGAAGAAGAATAAGAAGAAGAAGAAGAAGAAGAAGAGTAGGTTACTATACCCTCAACCCAGATTACCCAGTTGTAATGTGATAAACATAGGAACTAAATATACCCTTGGGGGCACCTTGAATCTCTTTCCCTCCCTTAATTCTCTTTCTCTCTCTCTCTCTCTCTCTCTCTTACTCTTTAATTCTTCCTCCCTATCTTTCTATCTCTCTCTCTCTCCTTCCCTCTCTCTCTTTCTCTCATCTTCCCCCCCATTAAATCTCTCTCCCCAACAATTTCTCTCTCTCTTTCCCTTCTCTCCTTTCTTCCATAAGTCTGTCTTTATCTCTTTGTTTATTTTTCCCTCTCACTCTATTCCTTTTCCTTCTCTCTCTTTCTCCCTCTCTCTCTCTCTCTCTCTTACGTTTTTCTTTCTCTCTCCCCAGTTGCTTGTTAGTGTAGTTTACCTTCACTGTTTCTCTCTCTCTCTCCTTTACTTATGCTATGCTTAGGTTCTAAGAAGACATAAAAATAGAGAGAGAGAACATAACAGATTGAGAGGGCTAGAAAGAAAGAGAAAAAGACAGAGCGAGAGAGAGAGAGAGAAAGAGATAAAAGGGAAGATAGAAGACAAGGGTTGAGAGGGAAGGGCATCTACTCGTAAAATTTGTAGCCAAAACCAAATGTCAGTCCAAAGCGATCACCCTAGTTAGGGCTGACGAAAAACGCCGACCCCGTCTGTACACGGGAAAAGGCGAAGAAAAAGAAGAAGAATAAGAAGAAGAAGAAGAAGAAGAAGAGTAGGTTACTATACCCTCAACCCAGATTACCCAGTTGTAATGTGATAAACATAGGAACTAAATATACCCTTGGGGGCACCTTGAATCTCTTTCCCTCCCTTAATTCTCTTTCTCTCTCTCTCTCTCTCTCTCTCTTACTCTTTAATTCTTCCTCCCTATCTTTCTATCTCTCTCTCTCTCCTTCCCTAAAAAAAAAAAAAAAAAAAAAAAAAAAAAAAACTTGCACCGTGTGATTGTCAGTTCCAGTTTTTTTTTACCTACTTTTTTTTTCTTTTTTCCGTACATTTTCCAATTTTTTCTTCCTCCCTCTTTCTCTCTCTCTTTTCTCGCTCTCTCTCTCTCATATATGAGAGGAAAAAATGGGAAAGATCGGGAAAAATTATTCCTCTCTCTCTCTTTTCTCTCTCTCTCACTCTCTCTCTGATATGAGAGGAAAAAATGGGAAAGTTCGGGAAAGATTATTCCTCTCCCTCTCTCCCTCCCTATCTACGTATCTATCTTTTCTCTCTCTCTCTCTCTCTCTCTTGCATCCAAATCCAAACTCTACTTCTACGGGTGGGTATACCATTTATAAGAAAAATGTATGTTCTGAGTTTTTTTGTCAATCAAATATAAATGGAAACTTATTTAAAAAAAAAAAAATCTCATTTCAGAAATTTCTTTCATGTCCTGAGATCTTGAGAATATGTATGAAATTTCGTCAAAATCGGACGTCGATAGGTTTACCTATGATATGCTAAAACAGACTTTGTAAGAGGTTTGATACAGGAAACGGTAAATGTTAAAGTCATAAATATCGCCCCAAAGCGAAGAGTTCAAAAATCTAGAGTCCTCTTTGTGTCATTCAAGGGCGTTTTTTGCTCGAAATGGACCGCGAAAGTGTGTGACATTAGTTTGATTTTTTTTTACATGGTTTTACTTAACTTGAGATCTCTGTTTGTTTGTTTGTTTATTTGGGTCAAATCTTATAACTAAAATTTGGGCCACTTCCACTGGTCCGATTGACCTAAATTTTGGGTAAGTTATGTATCTTGGATGACAATAGAATATTTCGTGGAATTTGACCCCCCCGCTCTTACCGTTTTCCTTATGTTTTGGGATCATATGTAATATCTCAATAGAGAGCTGGAAAAAACCATGTAAAAAATATGTATTTCATAAATTTGGACCCCCATTATGTGCATAGCTATAGAATAAGCCCAAACAGCTTTATACAGGGTGTGCCGCATCTCACTTTCCCTACACCATTCCTACACAGTGTGTTACATATTATAGTGTGTTGTGTTACAATGATTTAAGTTTGACAGAGGGAACGGGTAACTGTAAATGTTAGGAGGTAAGGTCTTACCGTCCCAAAAGTGAAGAGTCCGTTTTGAAGCCAAGAAGCGCCAGCTAAAATCCTGATACCCGAAAATAATAAAATACATATAGCAAAAAAGTCCCTTATGTGCCAGTATTAAGGTCCTTGTTTAAAAAAAAAAAGGTTGGTGTTTTTTAGAGTAGAATTGCTTTGGAGATAAAAGAGTGAGTGAGACGTAAAATGAAATACGTAGGAAAGAGAGAGAGAAAGAGAGAGAGAGAAAAAGGAAATCCATTATCGCTCATGTCACATGAAAGGATAGAGAGAGAGAGAGGTTCTTCTTAAATGTAGCCTTTAATATTTTCCCTAATGTAGTTTCACGAGATGTGTAGGTACATACAGGATGAAGAAGAAGAAGGAGAAGAAGAAGAAAAAGGAGAAGAAGAAGGATTAGAAAAAGAAGAAGACGAAGAAGGAGAAGAAGAAGAAAAAGAAGAAGAAGGAGAAGAAGAAGAAGAAAAAGAAGAAGGAGAAGAGGAAGGAGAAGAAGGAGGAGAATAAGAAGAGGAAAGGAGAAAACTGTGAAAATCACCCCCTCTAAAACAAAAATAATTGTGACCAAAAAAAGCCAATTTCCTATCCAATAATGTCGGCCTTATTTAAATTAGATTGCCTACAAAGACATTCTGCGTCGTTTGGGGGAAAAAAATCGTGTCGTGTGTAGTGTGAACACTCTCATTTAAATTACATTGCCTACACTCTACAGGACATTCGGGAAAAAAGCGGATGAAACTCACGACAAGTGGGAACAGGCCTTATCAGTCTCCAGTCACTCGAATATTTTCAGTCACTTCGCTCGGTCAAAAACTCGAGCTCAAAACAATATTTCAATCAAAATCAAATCAAATCTCAAATTTTGAGTGAGTTTCTTCTTAAATGTAGCCTTTAATATTTTCCCTAATGTAGTTTCACGAGATGTGTAGGTACATACAGGATGAAGAAGAAGGAGGAGGAGAATAAGAAGAGGAAAGGAGAAAACTGTGAAAATCACCCCCTCTAAAACAAAAATAATTGTGACCAAAAAAGGCCAATTTCCTATCCAATAGTGTCGGCCTTATTTAAATTAGATTGCCTACAAAGACATTCTGCGTCGTTTGGGAAAAAAAATCATGTCTTTGGTAGTGGGAACACTCTCATTTTAAATTACATTGCCTACAGGACATTCGGGAAAAAAGCGGATGAAACTCACGACTAGTGGGAACAGGCCTTATCAGTCTCCAGTCACTCAAATATTTTCAGTCACTTCGCTCGGTCAAAAACTCGAGCTCAAATTCAAAACAATATTTCAATCAAAATCAAATCAAATCTCAAATTTTTTGTGGTAAAGCAGAGTTTTTTCACAACTTTTGTGGTTATCACAACATTACTTAAGTGCCTCCTTTGAAATCAATTTCCATATTTCAATAATCTTTTCACACTGGTAATGCCGCCACTGGTCGCTACTCGAATCAAGTAGCAACTCAAATGTCCTCGCGAGGCCGGATGCACCCCGAACTCCAAGCACAGAGCCGAAAAAAAGCCCCGCCGGGAATCGAACCCGGTCCTCCTGCATGCAAGCCTAGTGTGATACCCACTCGGCCAAGGAAGTTGCTCTCAAATTCAAAACAATATTTGGGGTGAGGGGAAAATAGGGGGTGTCGCTCCAATATGACACACCCAAGAAAAAAAAGGACACGTAGGGGAAGGGAGGACCAAGTGAACCCCGAAGAAAAAAAAGGGGAGGAGAGAATAGTCGATGACAGAGAGAGAGAGAGAGGTTAAAGCGATGAAAAGCATAAAGGAGAGAAAGGAAGAGAGAAAGAGTGAGAGAAACAGAGAGAGAGAGAGAGAGGAGAAGAGAGAAAAGAGGGGAAATTTGGATTCAAAATGAAGAGAGAGAGAGGGGGGGGGAAGCAATGAAGAGAAAATCTTGGAAAATCTCAGACCCATAAAAATGCCAGCAAAAAAAAAAAAAAGTTTTTCACATGTTCTTTTTATGGATTTTATTTATTATTGTGCTATATATTTTATATAAAATTTTATGTATATATTTTACATAGTTTTTTTTATATACAATACCTATTTATATTTATTCTGTACATGTACGTAGTTTAGATATAGTTCTATTGAATTTTGTACATTTTTTTCTTCGCTTTTTTTTTATGATTTATATTTTTTTATGTTTCATCACATAAGACATTGTGGATACATATTTTCTTTTTCTTTTTCCTTTAATCTTCTCTTCTTCTTATTCCGTTTATCTTCGATTTCTGTTTCTTTATTTTCGATTCCTTTATATTCTTCTTCTTCTTTTTTTTTTAGGAAGGAAAGTACATAATGTAATTTTCCAGTTTTTCCCTCTCTCGTTCAGTCTCTTTTCTTTTCTCCCTCCATTTTTCTCTCTTTGCCTCCTTCTCCTCTTCCTTCTTCTTCTCCTCCTCCACCTCCTCCTTTTTCACAGGAACTAACTGTATTATATTTATAATGTTACCTAGGTTAAAAAAATAATGGCTGGAAGAGAGAGAGGGAGAGAGAGAGAGAGGAAAAGGAAGGAGAGATAAGAAAGGAAAAAAACTTGTTTACAGAATGTCTGAAAGAGCAGTATTGTAAGAGAGAGAGAGAAAGAGAGAGACTAAAATGAATTTCCACAGTTTTTCATCTGGCATTTTTTGTTTTGTTTTATGAGAGGGAGAAAGAAATAGATAGAGAGAAAGAGAGAGAGAGAGAGAGAGGAAAATAAAAATGAAATATATTATGGTTGTTTTGTCTCCTTTATGTCTCTCTCTCTCCCTTTCCCTCTCTCTCTCTCAAGGGACTCTTTTCATAAAGAAGCACACAGGGTCCTTGGGGCATGTTTTCAACTCGAACTTTGGGTTGGGTGGAAGATCTATATAAGTAGATCACACTATTTTTTCACCAACCTCAGTCTCCCGGCACGCTTGGTTTTAGGACACTTCTTCATGCAGGATAGGTAATACGGTGCATAAGACATCTCCACTAATATGTTGTTCCTTGCACATTGCATACTCAGGGAGTTACACGGCGTTCATACAAATGTGTCACCAGTAGATCATAACAAGTAGGTAGGTACCTATTTATCTACCTACCTAGGTACTCTGTGTATAAAAATGTGGAAAATCACCAACCTCAGTGGTGCAGTGGTTAACACGTCGCGTCGGACAGGATCTAGAGGTTGGTGGTTCGAGTCCAAGTCATGTCATAAAATTTATCTGGATGTAATTTAATTGGGGAACGATATTTGTGACAAGCATTTAAGTGTGCTTAACACAATTAAAAATTCCTCTTGATTTTAAATCATTACATGAAAGTAAAATCAAAAATCAAATCAATAATAATAAACTGAATATTAAACAAATTAGGTAGGTACATCTAGGTATTCTTTAACCACGATCGAATAAACTGCGGGCTAAAAAATTCCCGGAGGGACGGGCCCAGCTTGTTATATCTTTTATTTTTTTTATTTTTTACTTGAAACAATTTCCCCTTAATTTTATATTTTCCAATCAAATATATAAGACCTTGTTTAGACTGCGGGAGTAAAGGGACTTTTAAGTCCTATGCTGGTAGTATAAACAAGGTATATTCTCTTCTCTTCTGTTCTATTCTATTCTATTCTGTTCTATTCTATTCTGTTCTATTCTATTCTATTTCTTTTCATCCTGCCCGAGTAGGACTTTGCCAAGAAATGTTTCATCTTGAATCTTATCTTTCGCTAAGATTACATATAGCAGTGTACTCTCGAATATTACATCATCACATAATATCACCCTAACCTCAGTGGTGTAGAGGTGGGCGGACTAGAATTGCGTCTCACGGCACGCTTGATTTTAGGCCACGTCTTGATGTAGGGTGATATGGTGCATTGTACATCTCCACTAATATTTTGTTCCTTGCACATTGCATACTCAGATAGTTACACGGCGTTCATACAAATGTGTCACCAGTAAAATAAATCGTAACAAGAACAAACTCTTGTTGATAATACATAATGACTTAATGACCTATTCCCCCCTTTTTTTTTTTTTTTTTTTTTTTTCTTCAACTTTACTTTTCTCTATTTCTTACAGAACTCACAGCTAACAGCCACCCCACCACGCCTTTTGACTTCATTTCTATCTCAGCCTTTTGATTTTACAAGATTCCTCTCCTCCCCCTCTCTCTCTCTCCCCTCTTCCTATTTCTCAATCTCCTCCCCTCTGTCTCCTTCCCCTTCATTCGTTCTCCATTTCCCCCTCCCCTTCTCCCTCTCTCCTTCCCCTCTTTTCCTTTTCTTTTTTCTTTGCCAAGAAATGTTTCATCTTGAATCTTATCTTTCGCTAAGATTACATATAGCAGTGTACTCTCGAATATTACATCATCACATAATATCACCCTAACCTCAGTGGTGTAGAGGTGGGCGGACTAGAATTGCGTCTCACGGCACGCTTGATTTTAGGCCACGTCTTGATGTAGGGTGATATGGTGCATTGTACATCTCCACTAATATTTTGTTCCTTGCACATTGCATACTCAGATAGTTACACGGCGTTCATACAAATGTGTCACCAGTAAAATAAATCGTAACAAGAACAAACTCTTGTTGATAATACATAATGACTTAATGACCTAGCCAGGCTAGTTAGTTTGGTTGGTAGCGCGTCTGCCTTGTAAGCGCTAGGCCGCGGGTTCGATTCCCGCCCGGCGCGGATCTTACCCTGAAGAAATAAGTTCTCGGAACGGCTGGCTTTCTCCTGTCCTGCCTTCCTTCCCTGTTCACTTTCGGGACGATAAGCCCTTATCAGTTACAGTTCCCTCTATCAAACCTCTACCTGAAAAAATCTCATGTTTTCTCTCGAAAACCTCGTGTTTTTCCTTCTTAACAGTAAAAGCTTTGCCAAGAAATGTTTCATCTTGAATCTTATCTTTCGCTAAGATTACATATAGCAGTGTACTCTCGAATATTACATCATCACATAATACCACCCTAACCTCAGTGGTGTAGAGGTTGGCGGACTAGAATTGCGTCTCACGGCACGCTTGATTTTAGGACACGTCTTGATGTAGGATAATAATAGGTAATATGGTGCATTGTACATCTCCACTAATATTTTGTTCCTTGCACATTGCATACTCAGATAAGTTACACGGCGTTCATACAAATTTGTACCCGTAAAATAAATCGTAACAAGAACAAACTCTTGTTATAAGTTATAATTATAATACATATTTACATTTCTTACTGCAGAAATGGAAACAATAGCGGATTTTGGATGGTAATATAGGCTACATTGAATAGAATAGAATACATAGAATAGAATAGGCTACATAGAATAGAATACATAGAATGGAATAGGCTACATAGAATAGAATAGATAGAATGGAATGCATAGAATAGAATACATACCTTGTTTACGACGAAGAAGAAGGAGAATAAGAAGGAGAAGGAGGAGGAGAAAAAGAAGAAGAAGAAGGAGAAGGAGGAGGAGAAGGAGGAGGAGAAAAAGAAGAAGAAGAAGGAGGAGGAGAAGAAGAAGAAAGAGGAGGAGGAGAAGAAGAAGAAGAAAAAGAAGGAGAAGAAGGAGAAGAAGATGAGGAAGGAGAAGAAGAAGAGGAAGAAGGAGAAGAAGAAGAGGAAGAAGAAGAGGAAGAAGAAGGAGAAGAAGAAGAAGGAGAAGAAGGAGAAGAAGGAGAAGGAGAAGAAGAAGAAGGAGGAGGAGAAGAAGAAGGAAAATGAAAATTTTCCTCCACTACTTTTTCTCCGATCTGCTGTCAGCCAGTCAACATTTTGTGACGTTTTCTATCTCTCTCTCTTCCTCTCTCTCTCTCTCTCTCTTTCTCTCCCTCTCTCTCCTCTTTCTCTCTCTCTCGCTTGTCTTCTCGGTTTCAATGTTTCATATCCCTGTCCTTATTTCACTCTTCATTAGCTTTATTTCTCATTCCATTTCTCTCTCTCTCTTCACTTTGTATTTCCCCTCTCTCTCTTTCTCCCTTTCTCTTTTTTCAATGTCCCTCCCTCCCTTTCTACTCTGTCTTTTCTTATCTCTGTCTCTCTCTTCTACAATATTTGCTCTTTTTTTTACTTTTTCAATTCTGAATATTCTGTCTCCTGTAGGTAGGTATACTGCTTGGTTTTCACTCTCTCTCTCTCTCTCTCTTTCTCTCTCTCTCTCTCTCTCGATCTCTCTTTCTCTCCTCCTTTTTTACTTTCCGCCCTTTCTCTCTGTGTGTTTCCTCTTCCTTCTTCTCTTTCGTTTCCATTTCTCTTCCTCTCATTCCAGTCTTACTTTATCTTTTTTTTCTATTGCGTATTGCATATTTTTGAGAAATACCAGGCGTTCATATAAAAAAAATTACATCGATAATGGGACTACATGTCCTAATTCGACAGTCTAAATAAATTCCGCCCTTTCTCTCTGTGTTTCCTCTTCCTTCTTCTCTTTCGTTTCCATTTCTCTTCCTCTCATTCCAGTCTTACTTTATCTTTTTTATATTGCGTATTGCATACTTTTAAGAAATACCAGGCGTTCATAAAAAAAATACATCTTAGGTAGCTGTTGAAGAGTCCAATTTTATTGTCACTTAAATGGCAAGCAACACCTCTAAAGGGATTTAGCTAAAAGCATCCCTTAAGCTTACGGGGATTTACTTAAAAATTAACCCCTTCCTCTTGACCCTGAGGCTAAAGCGTGTTAGAGTTATGCTGAATTTGATACCCAAGTGTCCTAAATAGAGGAAGGGTAGGTCTAATAATAAATTATGTATAATTGGCATTTATATCATTATAAAATTAATAATTTTAACCCGTAATAATCATAACAATTTTAATACTATACCTACCTAATTTTTTTATAATACCTATACCTTTTATAATATGTACCAGGTATTTTGATTACAGCCCTAAATCCATAATATCTAGATGGGAGAAAGCCAGTAGTTCCGAGAACGAGCTTTCTTTCCGAGCATAAACTGTTTAGGAAAAATCCGGCCCGTGTGAGAATCGAACCCGCGACCTAGCGCTTAAAAGGCAGACGCTCTACCGTCCAAGCTAACTAGGCTGGTTGTGTACTGTGGGTTTGTAAATATCTCTTTCTCTCTCTCTCTCTCTCTCTCTCTCTCATTCCCTCCCTCCCTCTCTCTCTCTCTCACTCTCACTTCTACAGCTTTCCATTGACGGTATCACAAAACCCCAAGCCCCTATGATATAGGTTTTGGTGGTTAGAGAGAGAGAGAGAGAGAAAGAGAGAGAGAGGGAGAGAGAGGGTACATGGTCCCCTGAGTCCCCCTGTAAAACTATCTCTTTCTCTCTCTCTCTCCTCTCTCTTTCAACCCTCTCTCTCTCTCTCTCTCTCTCTCTCTCTCTCTTTCTCTGTCTATCTCTCCTATACATACTCATGTATATTCTCTCTCTCTATCTCTCTCCCTCCCTCCCTCTCTCTCTCTCTCGCTCCAATACAGTCTCATTTATCAATCTCGCATCTCAATAGTCTCATGTGTCCATTAGAGTAATTACACTGCTGTGTAATATACAGGGCGTAATATACACTGCTGTAATATACACTGCTGTGTAATATATACAGGGCGTCCAAAAAAATAATGCGAGCCACCCGAAATAGGTATCCACGCCAACCCTGACATGGTTTAGAAGAAAAAGAAAAATTCCGTTGGTCCTCATTTTTCCTGCTCTATGACTTTGAAACATCACCCAGGTAAGCGCAACTGATCTATTCCCTATTGAAAATCGGTTCCCTTTCCCGAAAAGGAAAATACAAGTGTGTAGATTGTAGATACGTAAGATACGTACATTTTTTTATTATTAAAAGTCTGGTCCCTTTCATAGTTGAGGGATTTTTAATATCTCTTTTAATTAACTACCTATTTTTCTATTTACCGAATTACCTAATACATTTATAAGTAAAGGAATTTTCTTTTAAAAAAGGGGATTTTTTTTCATACCTACACCGTGGTGCGTTGACGACTTTATTAGCAGATTGAAGATTTTCCACTGGAATAATTTCAATCATTGTGATGTATTTGAGATTGAGGAGACGACAACAAGGTAAGTGAACTGAATTTAATAAACTTCATTTGCCAAAATTAAATTTGCTAATTAGAAAAGTGCCCTGGCCACAGAGTGAGTTTAAACCCCGATCAAGTTTTTTTTTTAAGTTTAACTCTCGGCTTAAGCAATCTGATTCGTTGATTTTAAAATTTTCAAAAATTCTAGCCAATCAGATAGCTCAAAGCGCTTTAACAATAAAGAGAGATTAAAACTTAAACGGAGTTTAAAGTCACTTTATGGATTCGGCCATTAGACATTAAGTAATCCCACATCTGAATCAGAAGATACGATGATCTCATAGGAAATACCTACCTATATACCACTACCGCCTTGATAACGAAAAGGGGAAATTTCCCATTTTAAACAGAGATAAGAGTTCGAAACCCAACGTGAATGACGAAAAATGAGTAAGAGAAAAAGAAGGAGAAGCCAATGTACAAGAAAAAAAGGGGGGGAGTTAGAAGAAGAAGTGGAACTAGCATAAGGAGAAGAAGAAGAAGGAGGAGGAGAAGAGGAGTAAATAAAGTTAGAAAGAAGAAGAAGTAGCATAAGGAGAAGAAGAAGGAGGAGGAGGAGGAGGAGGAGAAGAAGAAGAAGAAGAAGAAGAAGAAGAAGGAGGAGGAGAAGAAGAGGAGTAAATAAGTTAGAAAGAAGAAGAAGTAGAAGGAGCATAAGAAGAGGGGGAGAAGGAGAAGCAAAAAGAAGGAGAGGAGGAAGAAAACATTGAAAGAAAAAGAAGCATCTATCACTTTATCATGTGAAGAGTCCTTTGTCATGGAATGTTTAGTTACATAAAGGCTTGCATAACTCTAGAAGGGGGTCTAGGGCCTCCCCCACATGACAGAGTAGTGTTATCAAGTACCTACTTATATGTATCTATCTGATAGGTAGGTGTCTAACTTGGACTACCTATATACCACTACCGCCTTGATAACGAAAAGGGGAAATTTCCCATTTTAAACAGAGATAAGAGTTCGAAACCCAACGTGAATGACCTGAATAAAATTCCATTGTTAAAAAAGAAAGATAGAAAAGATGAGTGTTTTACCGCCGATTTTATTTCGTATAGCAATGAAACAACTGCTACATTAGAGCATTCGACGCATGTGGTCTGTGTCGTAGCATGCCCATCCCGTAGTATGCCTCTCATCAGATGGGCGCGGGGCGATAAGAGACACAATACTTCCCATTTAGGTGCTGGGTCAACACGAGAACACCAGAAAGTAACCCGTTGAAATATGTATTTGCAATCGAAATTTCGAAATATAGGTAGGTATGCCTTATTTAAATAAATAATCGAAATAATTACCTTATTTAAATAAATAATGGAAATAAATGCCTTATTTAAATAAATAACCTTTTTGATCAAAACAATCAAAGAATGCCTAGCGATTAGTCTGGCCTACATTATTGTTTGGTTTTTGGCAAAAATTGGGTCCTTACGATAAGGAAAGAGACAAAGTATATTGGGAACTGATAAGACTGATAACAGTGATAACGCAATGGTATGATAACGAGAAATAACGATAAATATAGGGATAGGTATAGCAAGAGATTAAAACTTAAACGGAGTTTAAAGTCACTTTATGGATTCGGCCATTAGACATTAAGTAATCCCACATCTGAATCAGAAGTTCCTATGATCTCATAGGAAATACCTACCTACCACTACCGCCTTGATAACGAAAAGGGGAAGTTTCCCATTTTAAACAGAGATAAGAGTTCGAAACCCAACGTGAATGACCTGAATAAAATTCCACTGTTAAAAAAGAAAGAAAGAAAAGATGAGTGTTCTACCGCCGATTTTATTTCGTAGCAATGAAACAACTGCTACATTAGAGCATTAGACGCATGTGGTCTGTGTCGTAGCATGCCCATCCCGTAGTATGCCTCTCATCAGATGGGCGCGGGGCGATAAGAGACACAATGCTTCCCATTTAGGCTGTAACTGCTATGGTCTTATCGTCCCGAAATCGAAGAGAGAAGGAAGACAGGATAGGAGAAAGCCAGCCGTTCCGAGAACGAACCTAGGATAAATTTCGTCCCGAACGGGAATCGAAGAACACCCTCTAAGCTAACTAGCAAACTAGGATGGCTGTAATTCTTTAGTTGTATTGAGCATTGTTCTACAAGTCATTGTACGTATTTCTGTCTACGAACAATTCCCATTTAGGTGCTGGGTCAACACGAGAACACCAGAGAGTAACCCGTTGAAATATGTATTTGCAATCGAAATTTCGAAATATAGGTAAGATATGCCTTATTTAAATAAATAATCGAAATAGGAGAGATTAAAACTTAAACGGAGTTTAAAGTCTTTTTATGGATTCGGCCATTAGACATTAAGTAATCCCACATCTGAATCAGAAGTTCCGATGATCTCATAGGAAATACCTACCTACCACTACCGCCTTAATTGATATCTTGATAACGAAAAGGGGAAATTTCCCATTTTAAACGGAGAGTTCGAAATCCAACGTGAATGACCTGAATAAAATTCCATTGTTAAAAAAGAAAGAAAGAAAAGATGAGTGTTCTACCGCCGATTTTATTTCGTAGCAATGAAACAACTGCTACATTAGAGCATTAGACGCATGTGGTCTGTGTCGTAGCATGCCCATGCGAAGGCAGAAAGAAGACAGGATAGGAGAAAGACAACCGTTCTAAGAACGAACATTATATCGGTTCAGGATAAAATCCGCCCCGGGCGGGAATCGAACCCGCGGCCTAGGCAGACGCGCAGCTAACTTTTTTGTGAACGGGCCCTCACGGCAGTGCTCACGAGGTATCGAATCATTCGACTCGAAAGTATCAAAACGCTCCGAATCGATTAATCGAAATCGACGGCCGTTTTCAACGAGCACAAAAATTCACTTTCACAACAAAAAATTTCCTCCTCTCGAAAAAAAAACTTTTCGTGGCAGAATAAAAAAATAATTTTTCCAAGTGAGTTTTTTAAATAAAAATTACATCATTTCTTTTAAAATAAATTAATATGGAAAACTTTTAAAAAATACAGAACTTTATCAACTCGGTGTAAAAATTAGCGTTTGAACTTTCGTTTGGAAAAGTCTAGAACTTAGACGAAAAGGTTTCCGGAACTTGTGTTATCATCAAATTTTTTATCACTGGAATTTTCGTTAAACCAAGTTCTCTTCAAGTTTTTGGCTTTAATAAATAACATTTGTGAGATTTTAGTGATTAAAGTTCACATTTGGAAAAGTGCTGGCGAGTTTTTCCTTTGGATTTGAACGGTGGAATTGCCTGTAAACTGTGAAGGTATGTGAAATTTTCCCCCAGCGTAAAACTCTAGTATGTTAGGATCCTATCTGCAGAAGTCAATTTCTCGTTTTCCTATGTTGAATAGAGCACAGTTTTCCTACATAGGGATTTTTCATTTCCACACTGGCACATTTAAAATAATAAGCATACGTACACCTACCTACTTGTCTATTTTTTGGTGTTTGCTCAACTAGCTCAAAATGGGAGTACCTACATTTTTGAGGCTAACGGGAGACTGGAAAATCCCAAGATCTCACAGTACCTACTTAGGTATTACTCATTTACTATTATGGTTATTTAAATTCAGATTATTTTAATTGTGTACAAGCCAGCCTAGTTAGCTTAGTTGGTAGTGTGTCTGCCTTTTAAGCGCTAGGTTGCAGGTTCAATTCCCGCCCAGGGTGGATTTTATCCTGATGGGATAATGTTTGTTCTCGGAACAGCTGGCTTTCTACTATCCTGTCTTCCTTCTCTCTTCTATTTTAGGATGATAAGACCATATATAGCAGTTACAGTTCCCTTTGTCAAACCTCTTAATTGTGTACAGAATAATGTAATCTTCCATTGAGAGGGGAAAAAAATGTTTGTTTGCTGGAAAAATACTCATTGTGAAACAAGTTTGAAGTGCAAGCTTCCTGGAAATTTCCAAAGAATAGAGACAGGCAAAAAATACATGACTACCTACTTACTTAATACTTATGTATAATATATAAGTTTATTTATATCTAGTAAGAAGACAAAGTACCTAGATATCTGAGAATATGGCACTCTCATATCTTGGCATGAGTCATACGACTTGTGTGGCATGATTTGGGAATGAGATAATATGAGTATATACCATGACTTATCATGAGCACAAGTAGGGAGAGAAGATTCGGTACCAAATATGCAACATGCAGGTAAGATAATATGCAACATACCTTCTTGAATATGCATTACCTGGGCTACGTTTCTCAAAGACGGAGTTGAACTGCATATTGGGGTCGTTTAATGCAGCCATTACCTGAATTAAGGAGCGTGGTAGCGCTCCGACCCGCTAAGTCAAGAAAGTTTGACCGCGCTACTAGAGAGATTATACGCCACAGAGATACCAAGTTTAGTGTTGGGTTTAACCAACCTTCCTGTTAGCTCCTGACAGCCTATTCGCTTAACAGCTTTTTTTTTTTTTTTTTTTTTTCTTTTTTTTTTAAGAAGAACTTAGGTACCTAGTTAATTAAAAAGTCTTGCAACTCATACTGAAGAGGTCTACTTACCTACTATTTATGATTGATGTGCCTTCTTACTTTCTGTGTCCTTGAGATAGGCATGGCACCTATCAATGTAACCCTTTTTTTATGAACCAATTTTTCCTTTCTATTACCCACAATAGGTAATAGAAAACCTATACCTACCTACTTTGTATTTGTAACAAAATGAAGTTAGTAGGTAAGTAAGTATCTACCTAGTATTAGGTGAAAATTTAAAACAAAATCCACAGAATAAAATTACTGATTTTAAGTAGGTACCTCCTATGTCCACATTTCATTCCCCTGTGAAGTGAAAAGTTACATGAGTATAATAATAATAATAATCTGTGACAATTTCATTGGTTCCCTACACATCACAGATTAAAAAAAAAAAACTGGACACAACTGCTAATTTGAGCTAAATTCCCATATTCTTCAACCTTCTCTCTCTCTCTCTCTCTCTCTCTCAGAGTCCCCTCCTTCTTTTTCTCTATGTATTCATCATTTTCCTACTACCTATCTGTCTGCCATCATCATCAGGTACCTATGTATGTACATATTTACCTAATGTACCTACCTATATTTTTATCTCTTTCTATGATTGCCTCTTTTTTTTGCTATCATCAATAATGTCCGCTGTCTATACAAATATCTCTCACTCCGTCTATCTGTCTCTCTCTCTCTCTCCTCCGTCTATCTCTCTTTCTCCCTCTCTCTCTCTCTCTCTCATGTATTTCAGGGATATCCATTGCTTTTGTATCACCTTTAATTATACATGATTGCAACAATCCTCTCTCTCTCTCTCTTCCCTTTCTCTCTCTCTCTCTCTCTCTTCCCTCTCTCTCTTTTTTTTCTGTCCCTCTCTCTCTCTCTCTTTCACCCTTCCTGCCTCTCTCCTTCTCATTTCCTCTCTCTCTCGCCAACTCTCTCTCTATCTCCCTCTCTCCCTCCCTAACTCCTTCTCCCTCGCGCGGGATCGGACCAGGCAATCGGGACTTATATCGAAACAATCAAACAAACAATCAAACAACCAATCAAACAAACAAACAATCAAACAAACAAACGTATCTACACCAAATGCAAAACGGTCGAGTTAAAACGTTATCTTTCACCCTCTCTCCTTCTCATTTCCTCTCTCTCTCTCTCTCTCTCGCCAACTCTCTCTCTATCTCCTTCTCTCCCTTCCTAACTCCTTCTCTCTCTCTCGGGACCGGACCAGGCAATCGGGACTTATAGCGAAACAAACAAACAATCAAACAAACAAACAATCAAACAAACGAAACAACCAATCAAACAAACAAACAATCAAACAAACAAACGTATCTACACCAAATGCAAAACGGTCGAGTTAAAACGTTAGACCTTCACTTCGTTCGGTCAATATTTTTTTTTTCTTCCTATGTTGCCAGACGTCCGTATTAGCCGACTCACCGGATGACCTTGGCGCGGAGGCGTGGTCTGATTGGTCGGACTGGGCCGACTGTTCCCGAAGCTGCGACGGTGGCGTCACCTATCAGGTAAGCTTTGAACTTTGGTCCTCCATACAAGGTCTTTTGTTGTAAACATTATGTGAATGGGTAAAAGGCAGAGCGGACTAAGGCCAAAAATCGACTTTCTGAGTTTTATCTATATCGTTGGAAAGAGTGCGAAAAGATCTACTTTTTATATTGGTCCCAAACTTCACTTTAGTGTTGTATTGAAATGAGAGCAAAAACAAAATGGCTACCTCTATTTAAACTTTGGCTAGTCTCAAACTTTGACTCCATTTGGCGTAGATCTTATCAGGTGTACCTGAGAGTGAGTGGCTGGCCTTAGGTGTAGGGGCGAATAGCCTAAAAGTTGGGTTAAGCTTTTATCAGGTAAGCTTTGAACTTTTGTCCTCCATACAAGGTCTTTTGTTGTAAACATTATGTGAATGGGTAAAAGGCAGAGCGGACTAAGTCCAAAAATAGACTTTCTGAGCTACGAGTATCTATGTATATCGTTGGAAAGAGTGCGAAAAGATCTACTTTTTATATTGGTTGCGAACTTTACTTTAGTGTTGTATTGAAATGAGAGCAAAAACAAAATGGCTACCTCTATTTAGCTTTGGCTAGTCTCAAACTTTGACTCCATTTGGCGTAGATCTAATCAGGTGTACCTGAGAGTGAGTGGCTGGCCTTAGGTGTAGGGGCGAATAGCCGAAAAGTTGGGTTAAGCTTTTTCATTCCAAGTTGGTGTAATCTTATACATTCCATGTTGGGTTAAGCTTTTTCATTCCAAGTTGGTGTAATCTTATACATTCCAAGTTGATTAAATATTTTTTTTACAAAGGGAATTTTTTTTTTTTTTTTTTTTTTTTTGCCCCGCCCTGCAACGAACCAAAATATATGTAGGAAAAGGCCAGGAAGAAGAAGAAGGAGGAGAAGAAGAAGGAGAAGAAGAAGAAGGAGGAGGAGAAGAGGAAGAAGAAGAAGAAGGAGGAGGAGAAGAAAAAGAAGAAGATAGAGGGGACTGTAACTGCTCAGGTCGTATCGTCCCGAAATCGAAGAGAGAACGAAGACAGGATTGGAGAAAGAGGTTTGATAGAGGGAACTGTAACTGCTAAGGTTCATCATTCCGAAAGCGAAGGTTTCCAAGTTGGTGTAATCTTATACATTCCATGTTGGGTTAAGCTTTTTCATTCCAAGTTGGTGTAATCTTATACATTCCATGTTGGGTGAAGCTTTTTCATTCCAAGTTGGTGTAATCTTATACATTCCATGTTGGGTTAAGCTTTTTCATTCCAAGTTGGTGTAATCTTATACATTCCATGTTGGGTTAAGTAAGCGAAGGCAGAAAGAAGACAGGATAGGAGAAAGACAACCGTTCTAAGAACGAACATTATATCGGTTCAGGATAAAATCCGCCCCGGGCGGGAATCGAACCCGCGGCCTAGGCAGACGCGCAGCTAACTTTTTTGTGAACAGGCCCTCACGGCAGAGCTCACGAGGTATCGAATCGAAAGTATCAAAACGCTCCGAATCGATTAATCGAAATCGACGGCCGTTTTCAACGAGCACAAAAATTCACTTTCACAACAAAAAATTTCCTCCTCTCGAAAACATTATATCGGTTCAGGATAAAATCCGCCCCGGGCGGGAATCGAACCCGCGGCCTAGGCAGACGCGCAGCTAACTTTTTTGTGAACGGGCCCTCACGGCAGTGCTCACGAGGTATCGAATCATTCGACTCGAAAGTATCAAAACGCTCCGAATCGATTAATCGAAATCGACGGCCATTTTCAACGAGCACAAAAATTCACTTTCACAACAAAAAATTTCCTCCTCTCGAAAAAAAAACTTTTCGTGGCAGAATAAAAAAATAATTTTTCCAAGTGAGTTTTTTAAATAAAAATTACATCATTTCTTTTAAAATAAATTAATATGGAAAACTTTTAAAAAATACAGAACTTTATCAACTCGGTGTAAAAATTAGCGTTTGAACTTTCGTTTGGAAAAGTCTAGAACTTAGACGAAAAGGTTTCCGGAACTTGTGTTATCATCAAAGTAACTGCTCAGGTCTTATCGTCCTGAAATCGAAGAGAGAACGAAGACAGGATAGGAGAAAGAGGTTTGATAGAGGGAACTGTAACTGTTAAGGTTCATCATTCCGAAAGCGAAGGCAGAAGGAAGACAGGATAGGAGAAAGACAGCCGTTCTAAGAACGAACATTATATCGGTTCAGGATAAAATCCGCCCCGGGCGGGAATCGAACCTGCGGCCCAGGCAGACGCGCAGCTAACTTTTTTGTGAACGAGCCCTCACGGAGTCACAGCACAGCTCACGAGGTATCGAATCGAAAGTATCGAAACGCTCAGAATCGATTAATCGAAATCGACGGCCGTTTTCAACGAGCACAAAAATTCACTTTCACAACAAAAAATTTCCACCTCTCGAAAAAAGAAAAACTTTTCGTGGCAGAAAAAAAGGTAATTTTTCCAAGTGAGTTTTAAATAAAAATTACATCATTTCTTTTAAAATAAATATGGAAAACTTTTAAAAAATACAGAACTTTATCAACTCGGTGAAAAAATTAGCGTTAAAACTTTCGTTTGGAAAAGTCTAGAACTTAGACGAAAAGGTTTCCGGAACTTGTGTTATCATCAAATTTTTTTATCACTGCAATTTTCGTTAAACCAAGTTCTTTTCAAGTTTTTGGCTTTAATAAATAACATTTGTGAGATTTTAGTGATTAAAGTTCACATTTGGAAAAGTGCTGGCGAGTTTTTCCTTTGGATTTGAACGGTGGAATTGCCTGTAAACTGTGAAGGTATGTGAAATTTTCCCCCAGCGTAAAACTCTAGTATGTTAGGATCCTATCTGCAGAAGTCAATTTCTCGTTTTCCTATGTTGAATAGAGCACAGTTTTCCTACATAGGGATTTTTCATTTCCACACTGGCACATTTAAAATAATAAGCATACGTACACCTACCTACTTGTCTATTTTTTGGTGTTTGCTCAACTAGCTCAAAATGGGAGTACCTACATTTTTGAGGCTAACGGGAGACTGGAAAATCCCAAGATCTCACAGTACCTACTTAGGTATTACTCATTTACTATTATGGTTATTTAAATTCAGATTATTTTAATTGTGTACAAGCCAGCCTAGTTAGCTTAGTTGGTAGTGTGTCTGCCTTTTAAGCGCTAGGTTGCAGGTTCAATTCCCGCCCAGGGTTTCGGCCATGCCTTTTCCACAAGTTTGGCCATGCCTCGGGATGAACTAGCGGGATTCCGGAGCGAAGCGACGGAATTCAGCTAGTGCACTCATATTCCCATTGCAAATGGCGCGCCATCAGAATTGGCCCCGGTTTCGAAAGGAAAACACAACTACAGACTACAGTACTGGGCACTCCTGCCTTAGAAGCGCCAGGTCATGCGTTCAATTCCCGCACGGGGCGAAATTTATTCCGAAACGTTCGTTCTCAGAACGGCTGGCTTTCTCCTATCCTATTTTCTTTCTTCGATTTCGGGACGATAAGACCTCCTTCGTTACAGTTCTATCAAACCCCTTTAAAAAAAATCCGTCCCTGAAGAGGCCAGAATCCTTGTCCAGGATGAGTGTGATAAATACAATCCTGAATCCTGTCATCAATTAACATGTACGGGTCTCGCGCTGTCTTGTCACGAAATTGTAATGTCCGCATTTAGCACTTGTAATGCATTTGTAATAGGATGGTACAGTTGTAATTAATTTGTAATAAGATAAACGCTAGAGGATGTGCATTTCCGTAAAAAAAATATAATGAAAGGACGATTCCGACGTAAAAATTTGTGAAAACCCCAAATTTTGAATATTTGATGCTAAAACGGCTAAAAAGTACATTTAAAAGGTAGAAAAATTCAAATATAGGCAATGAAATTTGTTGAGGTGTGTCCAAACATAGTGTGGACACTCTTTTAGAGGACGATAATTCGAAAATCAAAAACGTTGTACTTAGAACATAGAATAGAATAGAATAGAATATACCTTGTTTATCCTGCCAGAATGAGACTGAATAGTACCTTTACTCCCGCAGTCTAAACAGGGTCTTATATATTTCATAGGTATAGTTTGAACATATGTAAATAAAAAACCTTAAACGAAGTTCATAATAAACAATACGTTTGGTTCTCGGAATGGGCAGCTTGCTCCCTGTCCTTCTCTATTCGATTTCGGGACGATAGGACCTCCATTGTTACAGTTCCCTCTCTCTTTTTACTTTCCTTATCCTATAGGAAGGAAAGTAATTTAATCGGATCAAATTTTCGATGGTCAGTTTTTAGTGAAAAAACACGTTTTGAGGTCCCTAGAGCCTAAATACAAAGTTTCAGCCATTGGTCCGTGTGTGTGTCTGTGTGTCCTTCTGTCTGTCTGTAAACAAAATATCTCGAGAACGGTAATAGCTAGAGACTTTAAATTTGGCATGCAGCTGTCAAATGTGACAAGGATGCAACAAGAAACTTTTGGTTAAGATGGGTGCTGCGGTAGGCGGCATTTTGACCGCTTTTTGGCGGTTTTTAGCTATACTGACTAAACGGTTAGAGATATTGTAAACGTTACATCAAATTTTCGATGGTCAGTTTTTAGTGCCAAAACACGTTTTGAGGTCCCTAGAGCCTAAATCCAAAGTTTCAGCCGTGTGTGTGTCTATCTGTGGGTGTGTCTGTCTGTAAACAAAATATCTCGAGAACGGTGATACCTAGAGACTTTAAATTTGGCATGCAGCTGTCAAATGTGACAAGGATGCAACGAGAAACTTTTGGTTAAGATCGGTGCAACGGTTGGCGACATTTTACCGCTTTCTGGCGGTTTTAGGTGTAATTGAATAATATCTCGGGAACGGTATAAGCTAGAGACTTGAAATTTAGTGTGTAGTCCATAAATGTGATAAGAATGTAATACAAAACTTTTGATTAAGATAGGTGCTGCGGTAGGCGGTATTTTGACCGCTTTTTGGCGGTTTTCAGCTATACTGACTAAACGGTTAGAGATATTGTAAAAGTTACATTAGACGAACACCCCCCAAAAAAAAGATAACGTGATGGAAAATAACTTTACCTAGTGGTTATATTCTACTCAAAAGTGTAGCGTCTAGTGGTTGAAATATTATTTCTACATCAACTCATAACTTATTCATTGGGTTACCTCCTCGAACACCCTATCTTGTTCACATGACATTGACAGACTACTTAGAACATGTACTTATGACACAAGTGAAGTACTTATGACATATATCTATACTTACTTATGACCTAAACATTTATACATATACCGTAACCGTATAGAACCTCGATAATTTCAACTTCCATTATTTCAATTCCAAAAACCATTGTTTTTCCATCTTCCAAAGGATAACCTCTCTTATCAGAGGAAACTTCTATTTTTCAAAGGATATCCCATCCTATTTAAAAAAAAAGATCATAGAAAGAGATCATTTCAACTACCACCGGTCCCAATTAGTTGAAATAACCGAGGTTCTAAATATACACTTGTTTACAAACCTTTTTTTTTTTATTTTTTTTTTTTTTTTTTTTTTTTTCTTCAAAATAGGTTTGATAGAGGGAACTGTAACTGCCAAGGTCTTATCGTCCCGAAAGCAAAGAGCGAAGGAAGTCAGGATAGGAGAAAGCCAGCCGTTCCGAGAACGAACCTAGGATAAATTTCGTCCCGGACGGGAATCGAAGCACACCCTCTAAGCTAACTAGCAAACTAGGCTGACTGTGATTCTTTAGCTGTATTGAGCATTGTTCTACAAGTCATTGTACGTATTTCTGTCTACGAACAATCACACGTCAAATTGACATTGTCTCAGGACGAAAATGTAAACAACAAACCCTTTGTTTACATTCGCGAACTACACGGGAACAGAGAACTCTATTGTTTACAAAATAGTTTACATCAGCGGTTCCCAAACTTTTTTTTTCTATGCGGCCCTCTTTTTTTTAATTGTGAACGCTCCGCAGCCCCTTTACTGTATTTTATGATGTGAACTTCCCGAGGTTTTGAAGTCCTTCACGGCCCACTCGGGGGCCGCAGTCGGGCGCCGCGGACCCCAGTTTGGGAATCACTGGTTTACATAACAAACCGTACCTACTTTTAGCAGACATATAAAATCATGAATGCAAATGCAGTTGGAAAACCTAGAATCATGAATTCGCCATTGATCGATTTTATTATAGTGTGTCCAGATCAATGTGACAGCAAAAAAATAGGCATTGTTGCCAAACATGACACATGTGCAACCCGACGAAACTTTTACAAAAAGGTTCAAGACTTTAGAACAATATTTTTATTATATTATTTCTCAGTTTTTCTTCTCCTTCTCCTTCTTCGGGAGATAGAAAAAGGAAGGGAGAGAGAGAGAGAAAAAGAAAGAAGGATTGAAAGGCAAAAGAGATTGGTGAGGGAAAGGTTTGTTTGCTGGAAAAATACTCATTGTGAAACAAGTTTGAAGTGCAAGCTTCCTGGAAATTTCCAAAGAATAGAGACAGGCAAAAAAATACATGACTACCTACTTACTTAATACTTATGTATAATATATAAGTTTATTTATATCTAGTAAGAAGACAAAGTACCTAGATATCTGAGAATATAAGTACTTATGTGATATTGGATTGTATGGCTCTCTCATAGCTTGGCATGAGTCATACGACTCGTGTGGCATGATTTGGGAATGAGATAATATGAGTATTTACCATGACTTATCATGAGCACAAGTTACTCATTAGACTGGAATCTAGAAAAAAAGAAACCCTAGAGTTATACAACTTGCTGTTTTTTTTTTTTTTTTTTTTTAAGAAGAACTTGGGTAGGTAGTTAATTAAAAAGTCTTGCAACTCATGCCGAAGAGGTCTATTTACCTACTATTTATGATTGATGTGGCTTCTTACTTTCTGTGTCCTTGAGATAGGCATGGCACCTATCAATGTAACCCCTTTTTTTATGAACCAATTTTTCCTTTCTATTACCCACAATAGGTAATAGAAAACCTATATCTACTTTGTATTTGTAACAAAATGAAGTTAGTAGGTAAGTAAGTATCTACCTAGTACCTATTAGGTGAAAATTTAAAACAAAATCCACAGAATAAAATTACTGATTTCAAGTACCTCCTCTGTCCACATTTCATTCCCCTGTGAAGTGAAAAGTTTTAAATATCAAAATTACATGAGTACCTACCTATCTTGTTGATGTTAGAAGGGAGAGAGTGAGAGACAGATGAGGTGAGTGAGAGAGAAAGGCATTTTTTTTTTTTTTGCATCAGCAATCACCATTATTTTCCAGCTCTAAATAAGTAGTAAAGCATATACTAAGTACTAAGTTAATAAAGAGGTGCCAATCAATACTTGGTCTATCATGGAGTGACTGTCCTCTCTTGGTATCTTACTCTTTATCATTTATCAATTAGGTAATTAAGAGAGTAACCAGACATGTAATGACCTCCTGCAGCCCATTTATTGATTTAATAAAATTAAATAGACAAAGAAATTTGAGCAATTGACCAATTAATTTCTTTAATGGAATTAATTCCAAGGAGAAGGAGAACAAGAAAAAGAAGGAAGGAGGACAAGAAGAAGGAGTCAAAGTAGAAGAAAGGAGGGAAAATTTGGGCGAAGAAGAACTAGCAGGAGTATAAGAATAAGGAGGAAGAGGATTTGGGGGAGGAGGAGAAGAAGAAGAAGAAGTAGAAAGAATAGAATGAAAAAGAAGAAAAAGACGAAGAAGAAGGAGGAGAAGGATATATCCCTCTCACTCCATCATGTGAAGAGTCCTTTATCGTGGAATGTTTAGTTACATAAGGGCTTGCATAACTCTAGAAGGGGGTCTAGGGCCTTCCCCACATGACAGAGTAGTGTTATCAAGTATCTACCTACCTATCTGATAGGTAGGTAGGTAGGTAGGTAGGTGTCTACTTAGACCAATCAACTTTTTTTTTGTAATGGAATTAATTGAGGAGGAGAAAAAGAAAAATGAGGAAGAGAAAAAGAAAGAGAAGCCAATGTACAAGAAAAAAGGGGGGGGGAGTTAGAAGAAGAAGTAGAACTAGCATAAGGAGAAGAAGAAGGAGGAGTAAATCAAGTTAGAAAGAAGAAGAAGTAGCATAAGGAGAAGAAGAAGAAGAAGAAGGAGGAGGAGGAGGAGGAGGAGGAGGAGGAGGAGAAGAAGAGGAGTAAATAAAGTTGGAAAGAAGAAGAAGTAGAAGGAGCATAAGAAGAGGGGGAGAAGGAGAAGCAAAAAGAAAAAGAGGAAGGAGAAGAAGAGGAGGAAGAAAACATCGAAAGAAAAAGAAGCATCTATCACTTTATCATGTGAAGAGTCCTTTATCATGGAATGTTTAGTTATGTACATAAGGGCTTGCATAGCTCTAGAAGGGGGTCTAGGGCCTTCCCCACATGACAGAGTAGTGTTATCAAGTACCTACCTATCTATCTGATAGGTAGGTGTCTAACTTAGACCTATGTTCTTGGGAAGGATAGGCCCATACCCCATACCTACTCTAGTTATCTTTAGTTATGTACATAAGGGCTTGCATAGCTCTAGAAGGGGGTCTAGGGCCTTCCCCACATGACAGAGTAGTGTTATCAAGTACCTACTTATATCTATCTGATAGGTAGGTAGGTGTCTAACTTAGACCTATGTTCTTGGGAAGGATAGGCCCATACCTACCCTAGTTATCTAACCTCCCTATCTTGATCAATATTAATGTTACTTCATTTTCTAGTTATCTAACCTCCCTATCTTGATCAATATTAATTTTACTTCATTTGAAGAAGCTAAGAACCTCTTCACAAATTCGTGGATAATGAAGTTTGTGTTGTTCTTGTTGTTGTTGTTGGCCCTTTACTCCCGCAGTCTAAACAAGGTCTTATATATTTCATAGGTATAGTTTGAACATATGTAAATAAAAAACCTTGTTTAAATATTAAAAAAAAAAATATGTTGTATGTTGATTCTCTCACCTTCCTTTTTAACGCTAGGTCGCGGGTTCGATTCCCGCCCGGGGTGAACTTCATAATAAACAATACGTTTGGTTCTCGGAATGGTCAGCTTGCTCCCTGGTCCTTCTCTCTTTGCTTTCAGGGCGATAGGACCTCCATTGTTACAGTTCCCTCTCTCTTTTTACTTTCCTTATCCTATAGGAAGGAAAGTAATTTAATCGGGTCAAATTTTCGATGGTCAATTTTTGGTGCCAAAACACGTTTTGAGGTCCCTAGAGCCTAAATGCTAAGTTTCAGCCATTGGTCTGTCTGTCCTTCTGTCTGTCTGTAAACAAAATATCTCGAGAACGGTAAGAGCTAGAGAAGTAGAGACTTTAAATTTGGCATGCAGCTGTCAAATGTGACAAGGATGCAACAAGGAACTTTTGGTTAAGATCGGTGCAACGGTTGGCGACATTTTACCGCTTTCTGGCGGTTTTAGGTGTAATTGAATAGTATCTCGGGAACGGTATAAGCTAGAGACTTGAAATTTGATATGTAGTCCATAAATGTGATAAGGATGTAATTCAAACTTTTGGTTAAGATAGGTGCTGCGGTAGGCGGTATTTTGACCGCTTTTTGGCACCTTTCGACCGCTTTTTGGCGGTTTTCAGCTATACTGACTAAACGGTTAGAGATATTGTAAACGTTACATTAGACGAACACCCAAATAAGCTATTATATTTTTTTTTATTTTTTTTTTTTTTAATGAGATAAACAAGAAATATTTCTTATCTATGTATCTTTTTCCTCTCTTTTCAAAATAATCAAATCTGTTTCAATTATTTCATTTTCTATTCATTTCATTTTGTTCAACACCATTCTAATCAGTGCACTTTTGATCTTTTTCCAGGAAACTAAGAAAGGAGAATCGGAGAAGAGTAAAAAAAAGGAAAAATAGAGGAAAGTGGCCGAATAAAGGCCCCCTTGAACGCCCAACACCGCGGAACGCTTTCAATATTCGGCCTTGGACCGTCAGCCTTCAAGATCCTCTTCAAACACGAGTAGTCCTCGTAGGATAGACACCCCCTAGATTGGACACCCAAAAAGCCCTTGTAGGGTAGCCACCTCCTCGATTGGACACCTAGACTACAGGCGGGCTGTTTAAACCCCGCCAAATCGACTTTCTTAATCATTCCAACTGCCTCACTGCCCTTGGAAGCTTTCCTTGAAGAGAAACCTCAGGAAGAGAAGCCCTGAGTTACCAATTTTTTAGCGACAGAAGAAGTTCTGGCTACAGAAAATTTCATTCCGCTGAAAACTGCCCCGTTCCCGTTCTTTTTGGCGAGTAAATCTGTCCAGCCCGAAGTGGTCAACTCTCTCCCGCGTTGTTGAAAACCCCCCGTCCGGGCCTTCTCCTTCCCCCGTGATCAGCTTCTCACGCCGGTCAAATTTCCTTACCCCGGATCGTTGTCCTTCTCACGGACAAAGCTCCGCTCTCCGCCAGCCAGGACACCAGCCTAGGTCTGCGTTTCTGCGCGCCTGAGGGACCTCTCCCCCGCGCCAGCTAGACGGTCGTCGATACCTTTTTTTGCGCGGGCCAAGCAGCTCTTCCCGCGTCAGCGTAAGGGTCTTCAGTGATCTTTCTTTCCCCGCGGGCCAAGCACTCCTGCCCGCCCCAGCCCAAGGGTCTTCATTGATCTTTCTTTCCCCGCGGGCCAAGCACTCCTCCCCGCCCCAGTCTAAGGATCTACCTTGACCTTTCTTTCCCCGCGGCCGAAGCACCTCTTCCCGCGTCAGTCTAAGGGTCTTCTGTGATCTTTCTTTCCCCGGTGACACCGTTTCTCCCCCGCCAGAATCATGTTCAGTTGGATGAGCAAAAATGAGGACTCCTCGCCCGAAATGTACGAAACAGTGCTGGAAGGTCTGAAAAAGGTAAGAACCCCAAAAAACACTTTTATTTTATTTGCCTCGGGGGTGTAGAGGTCAAGACGCTCGTATGGTAAACAGGAGGGCGTAGGTTCAATCCCAGCTGAGGTATGGAATTTTTGTTTTATTTTATTTTTTAATCAATTCAATTTTTTTTCTTTTTTTTGATCACAGTAAAAAATCAAATCAATTCATGAATCTTTGCTGTAAAGCAGAGAGCTTTTTCACAACTTTTGTATCACAGCATTACTAAGTGCCTCCTTTACTATCGATTTTCAAGTACTCGTATCATCAATTTACATTGGTAAAGTCGCCACTGACGCTACTCGGTTAAAGTAGCCGTCCTCAAGACGCTGAGTGCATCCCAAACTCCAAGGACAGAGTCTGAAAAACTTCGATCCCGCCGGGAATCAAACTCGGGACCTCCGGAGTGCAAGCCTGGTGTGATATCCACTCGGCCACGGAGGTTTCTAGGTTTCCTTCATTTATTACACTTTGTTTTGTTTTGTTTTTGTTCATGCGATATTCTCTTGTATTTTGCTTTCTTTAGGTGTACAAAAACAAACTTCTCCCGCTCGAGCAAGCCTATCACTTTCACGACTTCCACTCTCCGCCGTACGAAGATGCAGATTTTGACGCCAAGCCCACCGTGATGTTGGTGGGGCAGTATTCAACCGGAAAGACCACGTTCATTCGGTACCTGCTCGAACGGGACTTTCCTGGCATTCATATAGGTGAGTTATAACGTCACAGTTCACTTTTTTTTTTTTTAAGAAGTTTGACAGAGGGAACTTTAACTGCTATGGTCTTATCGTCCCGAAATCGAAGAGAGAAGCAAGACAGGATAGGAGGAAAGCCAGCCGTTCCGAGAACGAACATTATTCCATCAGGATAAAATCCGCCCCGGGCGGGAATCAAACCCGCGGCCTAGCGCTTACAAGGCAGACGCGCTACCAACTAAGCTAACTAGGCTGGTTTCACAGTACACCTCAGTGTAAGGGTTGTGCAAGGTTTTCAAATGTGTGGCGCTCTGTACAACACAAAATATAATCTTACACAGAAACGCGCGCAGGTTCTCGTTTCCTCTCTGAAACCTGAAAGTAGTGAAAGAACACCTGAGATCTATGTCTAACTGATGAGTTCAAATAAGAATGAAACGCGGATCCCGGGTACGGCTGAAAAGGTCTTCCTGTCAATCTACCTGATGAGCACACACACTATCAGGTAGACCTAACGGGCGGACCTGATCAGGTGTACCTCTCAGGTCTACCTGATAGTGAGTGGCTGGCCTGAGGAAAGGCGAAAAACCGCAGACCCTGAACACGGGAAAAGGCGAGGAAAAAGAAATTATTCTAATGGCAACCGGTTTTATTTCAGGTCCGGAACCGACCACGGACCGGTTCATAGCTGTCATGTACGACGAACGAGAGGGCTCCGTCCCTGTTTTGTTTTTTTTTTTTTTTTTTTTTTTTTTTTTTTTCATAAATTTATTTAAAAGGGGCACGACTTCGAATGTCATTAGCCCCTTGATGTTTGTTTGATGTTGTTGTTGTTGTTGTTGTTGCATCCTATTTTGTGTTTGAAATTCTCGTGACTCGAAGACAACAGTTCAGCCCCCTGGACAAATTCGGCAAGTTCGGCAACTCCTTTCTAAACCGGTTCCAATGTTCTCTGGTCAATTCACCTGTACTCAAAGGTAAGAAGTCTTCTCTTCTTTTTTCTTTTCCTGTTGTTTTTAAACCCTATTTTTTGTTTGAAATTCTGAATTTCCCATTTTTGGTTCTTCCCCTATTAGCGGAGGAACATCAACAAATAAAAAAATAAATAGGCCATAACTCCGGCCCTGATTGTCGGATCCAGCTCGAATACAAAGATTTTCGTTCTTTATGCTGTTTCACATGGTGTGTCACATTTTGAAGTTGACCCTCCTGGGACCAACCCTGGCTCCGGCCAAAATTTAGCGAGTTAAAAAATGGTATTTTAAAAACACTACCTTAAATTTCAGCTTCTCATCTTTAGTCGTTCAAAAATTATTCAGGGGTCGCCGGACTTCATAAACACCCTGTATGAATATAAACTTAACCAATAATCACCAACAAATATTCTATTTCTCCCCGCAGGCATCTCCATCGTGGACACGCCCGGGATCCTGTCGGGCGAAAAGCAGCGCGTCGACCGCGGCTACGACTTCACCGGCGTTCTCGAGTGGTTCGCCGAACGCGTCGATCGGATCATACTTCTATTCGACGCACACAAGCTGGACATTTCCGACGAATTCCGCCGCTCGATCGAAGCGCTGCGGGGCCACGACGATAAGATTCGCATCGTGCTGAATAAGGCGGACATGGTCGATCATCAGCAGCTGATGCGGGTGTACGGGGCGCTCATGTGGTCGCTGGGTGAGTGCGCTTGAGGCTTTGGAAATATATCGGCAAAATCTAGGAAATTGTACTTGTGTTTCCTTTTCTTATGGTTTAACACAAGAATTGGACTCCGCCTATTACCCGGGTGTACGGGGCGCTCATGTGGTCGCTGGGTGAGTGCGCTTGAGGCTTTGGAAATATATCGGCAAAATCTAGGAAATTGTACTTGTATTCCCTTTTCTTATGGTTTAACACAAGAACTGGACTCCGCCTATTACTAACAGCATATTTACGCGTATGAATTGAATTTTGTCCAAACAGAATTCTGGGATCGATGCGTCGGTAGTTCTCCAGAGTACCTATAAGTGTAAAGTCTGGAGGTTGGTGTTTCGAATCCAGGTCAAGTCATGAAATTTATCTAGCTGTACTACCTGGGGAACGATATGTGTGGCAAGCATTTATGTATGCTTAACACAACTTTACGCGTATGAATTGAATTTTGTCCAAACAGATTTTTGGGATCGATGCGTCGGTAGTTCTCCAGAGTACCTATAAGTGTAAAGTCTGGAGGTTGGTGGTTCGAGTCCAGGTCAAGTCATGAAATTTATCTAGCTGTACTACCTGGGGAACGGTATGTGTGACAAGCATTTATGTATGCTTAGCACAATTGAAAATTCCTTCCTAGATGTAAATTTGATTTGCAACTTCACTCGGTTTCAGGCAAAGTTCTTCAAACCCCCGAGGTAGCCCGGGTCTACATAGGCAGCTTCTGGGACCAGCCTCTGGTGCACGACGTCAATCGACGCCTATTTGAAGACGAAGAACAAGACCTGTTCAAAGACTTGCAATCCCTGCCGCGAAACGCAGCCCTGCGCAAACTAAACGACCTGATTAAACGGGCACGACTTGCCAAGGTAAGTAAAAAGTTTCGCCTGAGGCGCGGCACCAAACAGCTGAAACTAGAAGCTACAACAGCTATTAACAGACTATTTTCTAGTCTATAAGTAAAAAGTTTCGCCTGAGGCGCTGCACCAATCAGCTGAAACTTGAAGCTACAACAGCTATTAACAGACTATTCGACCATTTGGTGCCGCCAAGTAAAAGAGGCGATGCTCGGCCGGAGGAGTAGTGGACGATATTTGGTGCCGCGTGCCTATCTGGGTGATCGATGTGACCAATATTTGGTGCTGTTTTACCTCCGGCTTCAAGAAAATGGCCTAGGTCAATTTTTGACATTGGCTAGCAACAACATATTTGGGGCCGCTAACGAAAATGGCCTAATAGTCAATTTTTGACATTAACTAAGAACATATTTGGTGTCGCTAACGCTTGAATTTGGTACCAATCTTTGGTTCTGGCCAATATTTGTTACCGCTATCACCTGAACGATCTAGCCAATATTTGGTACAATTACCTCTTGAATGATTCAACCAGTGTTTGGTACTATCACCTCTTGAATAATAATGATCTGGCCAATATTTGGTACCGTTACCATCTAGCCTCGGGTCGGCCTGACTACGATCTAGCCAATATTTGGTACTATTACCTCTTGAATGGTCCGGCCAGTGTTTGGTACCGTTACCATCTATCCTCGGGCTCACGTACTGTGACGTGGCCAGTATTTGGCACCGCTATCACCTGAACGATCTGGCCAATATTTGGAATTATTACCTCTTGAATGATGTCACCAATATTTGGGACCGTTACCATCTTGACTATCTGGCCAATATTTGGTACCGTTACCATCTAGCCTCGGGCCGACACACTGTGAACTGACCATTATTTAGTACCTCTACCGTGTGGCGGACACGACTTTGAAGTGGCCCATTTTTGGTACCGATACCCGATTTTTTTTTTTTTTTTTTTTTTTTTTAATTCTAAAACGATGACAATGTGCTTTGCATGATAATGAAAGACGGCGTAATGATTATCGTATATTCAAAGGAAGGACTATCTCCGGAACTACTTGGTATTAAGAGCTCAAATTTTCAAGGTATGTTTATATACCTTACCTAAATATGTGCCCTGAATTTCAAAAGTTTATCTTTAGAGGAATCCGATCTATGAAGGTGAGAAAAACCTTTCGAATCGGTTCGGGTAAAGATACACAGGCGTGCTACATAGGGCGTTTATTATACTCGAGGGTCGACCAATACCAATGAACTAAATAGAACACTAACAAAGGAAAAAGCACCTAAAAACATCCTCAACAAAGCCCCAATCAGACTCGAAATGTAAAGAGCAAATTTCCACCCTTGTGTTGAACACCCAAGTTCAATAAGAATCGGACCAGCCGCTGTGAAGTTGCGGTAGAAACAAACTACTCTCACGTCACGTGAGCTCATGGAGAAAGATGTAGTTCAAAGTACTCCTATAATATAGTAGATGATTTCGTTCACGATAGCTACACTGCCCTCACGCTTTCACGCTTCTGCCGTGTAGTTATTATGGGAGTACTTTGAACTACATCTTTCTGACTCCCCATGAGCTCACGTGACGTGAAGGTGTATCTACCTACCTAGCTTCACGGTTATGCAAACATAGGATAAGGCCTCTACGGTTTTTTTTTTTTTTTCTAGGGTAAAAGACTAGGTGGGTTGAAATGATTACAAATAGTGAAGAAGTATATGTTTATCATTTCAACCCACCTGGTCAAGATGGACCTTCAGAAAGTTGCAGAATCTTCAATCTATCGTTTGGGTAAAAGGATTGAAAATTCTGGGGTAAAGGGACTTCTCGTCCCTTTTCTTTCTGTGTATTTACCTATCTTTGCTACTTGAATCTTTTCATGTCGCTTGCGGTATTCGAACTGCGGTCTTCATTTCACCTTAGAACGATTAAACTCTCTCTTATCACAAACGAAACGGTTTAATCTCACCTGTTGATAATAGTTGAGTCAACATTCCACATTATCTGAAATAAAATAGTTTAAACACATTAGGAGAGTGAAAGATTAAGTTAAACACATTAGTAGAGTGAAAGATTAAGTTAAACACATTAGGAGAGTGAAGTGGTTTAACTTAAAGACATTAGGAGTTTAGCTTAAACATCTTATTAGAGCGAATGATTCTTTGCTAGACACTGCTTGAACTGGCAGAACTTGGAAAAAATCGCCTCCTTACTAAATCTAAAAGAAGAAAAACAAGCTGGGTCCGTCCCTCCGGGAATTTTTTGGCCCGTAGTTTATTCGATCGTGGTTAAAGAATACCTATGTACCTACCTAATTTGTTTAATATTCAGTTTATTATTATTCTTGATTTGATTTTTTTATTTTACTTTCATGTAATGATTTAAAATCAAGACTAGAGGCCGTTCTCCCTTTATTCCCAATATAGTGTGCAAGTCACCCATCTATTTATTGGCCTTCCTCGGCGTAGCTTAACATAGGTAACGCTGAAACCGGTCTTAAATGATCGACTGAAGTGTTATCTAAAACTTTCTCTCTTTGAGTTCATAGGTCGTCGCGACAAATTTCAAGATTAGAGCTCATTTGTGTGAGAAAATGTGAAAAAAATCCCCCAAAAACCAGTTTTTTTTGGTTTTTTGGCTTTATGGTTTTCTGGACAAAATTTGCACCACTATTTTCGTGATCCTGGTAAAAAGACCTTTAATTTGATATATAGGTCGACCAGGTTTGGATAAGTCCTTCTATGGGGACAGACAGACCGACAGAGTGACAGACACCGAAGCGAATACAATAGTCCGTCCCTTATACCTTTTTATTACTATTGTAATAATAAAGGAAGGACGGACTAAAAATTCAAAAATTTCGGCCAATCAGATTGCTCAAAAAGAGTTTCTAAAACTTAAGTGGAGTTTAACTTTGTGGCCCTGGCCCTTAGAGAATTTTTTTTCCTCCTAAAAGTAGTTAATTTGTTTGTTTATTTTTATTTCACTTTGCTTTTGATTTTCTTGCCCCCCCCTCTGCATTTTTAAATTAAATGTTTTATTTTAAATTATATATTTTATTTTAAATTATACAGAATGTCCAAAAATAAACGATACATTTTAAATATTTTGGAAACTAATGAAGATAGAAAATTCGCGTTTTCACCGATTGTCCTAACTTTTTGGGGGACATTTATTGGTGACCTCTGGAATTTCACCAGGTGTTCCCTTCAAGATCATGTCAGCGAAAACACGAATTTTCTATCTTCATTAGGTTTCAAGATATTTGAATGTATCGTTTATATTTAGACACCCTGTATAGCTATATTTTTAATTTAAATTTAATTAATTTTCCCGGGAAGCTCGACACTATAATATAGCATTCCAACAGCCTAAATCAGGGGAAGTAACCCGATAATAGAGTTCTTCCACCCTAAACTTGTAGCACCCTTTTTTTATACTTTGATACAAAGACATCATTTTCCCATATTACTGGGAAGATTAACACAAGGCTATCTTTGCACAAGTCCCTCTACAGGGTTAGGTAGCGTGCAAAAAGAAACTTACCTACTTTTACCAATCACATAACCTATAAATAAAGTTAAACAAATATATATTTCTATTTTTATGTATGTGTTACAAAAAAAACAGCGTTTTCCATTTCTCTATTTATTTAGCAACACACCAAAGGTCCTGGGTTCGATTCCCGGCTTGGTTGAAGGTTTTTCATTTTTGTGCATGGGTCACTAATTAGGAGATCTTGACCTCATGAGTAGCACTTACAGATTACATGTCAAAGATCTGTCCCTGAGTAATTGGGATGGGGGCTGGTTATACACAGGTATCTCATAAAAAAAGTACCCAATACAAAATAATAAATATAATTTAGTTAAAAACCTGGGACCATCGTCTCTGATTGTTTAAACTTCAATGCCCTTTTAATATTAATGATAATAATAACAATTACGTTTGTTATTAAAAGCCCATAGTTGAAAACTTACTATGTACTTACCTGAGAAAAAAAGTTCCAGTCAAAGATCTGTCCCTGAGTAATTGGGATGGGGGCTGGTTATACACAGGTATCTCATAAAAAAAGTACCCAATACAAAATAATAAATCTAATTTAATTAAAAACCTGGGACCATCGTCTCTGATTGTTTAAACTTCAATGCCCTTTTAATAATAATGATAATAATAACAATTACGTTTGTTATTAAAAGCCCATAGTTGGAAACTTACTATGTACTTACCTGAGAAATAAAGTTCCATAATAATAATAATATAATACCAATAATAATAAAAAACTTCGTTCACCCTATAAATTTTAATACAAAATTTTGACCTCTCTCTGTTCCCAGCCCTGCGAGACGCCGGTCGACTTTCGCGCCGAGCAGTGCGCCCAATACAACGGCCAGCTCTACAATGGGCAGGCGGCAATTTGGGCGCCCCATATCGAGGCCGAAAACCCGTGCGCCTTAACGTGTATCACTCAGAATGGGGACATAGTTACTTTGAATTCCCGAGTCCAAGATGGAACGAGATGTACGGGCGCCAGTCTGGATATGTGTATCAACGGACTATGCCAGGTGAGTGTCCCTTGAAAGTCATAGAGCCCTTGAAAGTAACAATAGAATAGAAATAGGTCCTTGAAAGTCACAATAGAATAGACGATAGCTCTTGAAATAGGGCCCTTGAAAGTCACAATAAAATATAAATAGGGCCCTTGGAAGTCACAATTGAATATAAATAGGGCCCTTGAAAGTCACAATTGAATAGAAATAGGTCCCTTGAAAGTCACAATATAATAGAAATAGGGCCTTTGAAAGTTACAATAGAATAGATTATACCTCTTGAAATAGGACCCTTGAAAGTAATAATAGAATAGAAATAGGGCCCTTGAAAGTAATAATAGAATAGAAATAGGGCCCTTGAAAGTAATAATAGAATAGAAATAGGGCCCTTGAAAGTCACAAAAGAATAGACTCTACCCCATTATCTAATGTTACCGTGGGTGCCCCCCAGAGCTAGAAAGCATACGTCTGGGAGGTTTCACATAGTTTTCCTAAGTTTTAAAAGAAGCAATTTTGTGCAGAAACTTTTGACCGCGATAGTGAAGAAAACACTCGTAATTCGGGGAAAACATACCAAAACTTGACCAAACTATTCAAAAACTACAAAGTACCCCCAAACTTTAAAGAAAGTATTTATCTACCAGCAGACGAACTTTCTCATAGAAAGCATTTACAACGTTTGAACTTTTGAGAACCTTAGGGAGAACGGTGTTAACTCGTTAAGAGTAGTCGCGATTATATGAGTGAAATACCCCCCACAAATGCATCAGCTATTACTATTTGGAAGGTGATTAGGGGCAACTACTATAAACTCAAATGTCCGGGCCCACAATTAATGAATGGCCCGGGCCCCAAATAGTTACTAATTACTCCCATAGTTGAAAAAAGGTATAGGTATTTGTAATTTTACTGACATTTTAATAGTTACATATTTTTCATAAATGATTAAACATATTTTAAATTGAATTTACTGGTGGACATACATATTATCTCGTGATTTAATGAGATATACCCACCAGCAAATTAGAACAAATTAATTTTTTTTTTTTTTCCTTTAAAGCGCTTTAACACTACGTACAGTAGGTCGTTCGCGCTGAATATAAATTAATTTTAAAATTCAATTTAGAACCAAATATAATCTGGAGGCAGGTCTAATCTAAACCAAACCATACTTCCCCGACTTTACTTCCCCATTCTCCCGTTTCGCAGAAAGTGGGCTGCGATCTCCGCATCGGGTCGGACCTCACGGTCGACTCCTGTGGCGTATGCGGCGGCGACGATACGACCTGTTCCGGCGCCGGACCGGCCTACTACTACTGGTCCGTCGTTCAGGCGGCCGCATGTAGTCGGCCGTGCGGTGGAGGGGTGCGTCGGCCGGAGCTGAAATGCCGCAATCGTGTGACGGAGGAAGAGGTGAAGCATGAGTTGTGTAAGGTGGAGACCAAGCCGCGCGTTGTGGACGAGGCGTGTAACACGCAGCCTTGTGTCGCTAGGTAAGTTCAACGTCCAATCTAATCTGCCTTCCTTTTTTTTTAGCTAAATCCCCTTTTTTCTTCTTTTTTTAGACAAGTACAACCTTTCAGTCTCATTTGGGCAGGATAAACAGGAGATATATTATTCTATTCTACATATATGTAGCCTAGTGGTTATATTCTACTCAAAAGTGTAGCGTCTAGTGGTTGAAATATTATTTCTACATCAACTCATAACTTATTCATTGGGTTACTACCTCCTCGAACACCCTATCTTGTTCACATGACATGACATTGACAGACTACTTAGAACATGTACTTATGACACGAGTGAAGTACTTATAACATGTACTTATGACATATACCTATACTTACTTATGACCTAAACATTTATATCCATAACTTATTCATTGGGTTACCTCCTCGAACACCCTATCTTGTTCACATGACATTGACAGACTACTTAGAACATGTACTTATGACACGAGTGAAGTACTTATAACATGTACTTATGACACGAGTGATGTACTTATAACATGTACTTATGACATATACCTATACTTACTTATGACCTAAACATTTATACATATACCGTAACCGTATAGAACCTCGATAATTTCAACTTCCATTATTTCAACTCCAAAAACCATTGTTTTTTCCATCTTTCAAAGGATAACCTCTCTTATCAGAGGAAACTTCTATTTTTCAAAGGATATCCCATCCTATTTTTTTTAAAAAAAAAAAGATCATAGAAAGAGATCATTTCAACCTTGATCATTTCAACTACCAAATAACTGAGGTTTTAAATATACACTTATTTACAAACCGTACTCTCGAACCCATAAAATTCACAAAACTCTGCGTTAGATTGCTTTGGTAAAGGGACTTTTCAGCCTCATTTGGGCAGGATAAACAGGAGATATATTATTCTATTCTACATATATGTAGGCGCCGTACGAAGATGCAGATTTTGACGCCAAGCCCACCGTGATGTTGGTGGGGCAGTATTCAACCGGAAAGACCACGTTCATTCGGTATCTGCTCGAACGGGACTTTCCTGGCATTCATATAGGTGAGTTCTGACGTCACAATATACATAGGGCATAAAATGGAAAAAAAAAAAAATTCAAAAATTAGTTATTTTCATAGCATAACATGGCATACGAGTATCTCATAATTTAATGAGATATACCCACCAGCAAATAGGACATATTTTAAATTTCAATTTGGAGTATTTTGGAGAGCCAAATGTGGTCAGGACTATCAGGAGGTAGGTCCACACCAAACCAACCAACATCATTAATGGCAACCGGTTTTGTTTCAGGTCCGGAACCGACCACGGACCGGTTCATAGCGGTTGATAATTTCAACTTCCATTATTTCAACTCCAAAAACCATTGTTTTTTCCATCTTTCAAAGGATAACCTCTCTTATCAGAGGAAACTTCCATTTTTCAAAGGATATCCCATCCTATTTAAAAAAATAATAGAAAGTAAAAAAGATCATAGAAAGAGATCATTTCAACCTTGATCATTTCAACTACCACCGGTCCCAATTTGTTGAAATAATCGAGGTTCTAAATATACACTTGTTTACAAACTGTACTCTCGAACCCATAAAATTCACAAAACTCTGCGTTAGATTGCTTTGGTAAAGGGACTTTTCAGTCAGGATAAAATCCGCCCCGGGCGGGAATCAAACCCGCGGCCTAGCGCTTACAAGGCAGACGCGCTACCAACTAAGCTAACTAGGCTGGTTTCACAGTACACCTCAGTGTAAGGGTTGTGCAAGGTTTTCAAATGTGTGGCGCTCTGTACAACACAAAATATAATCTTACACAGAAACGCGCGCAGGTTCTCGTTTCCTCTCTGAAACCTGAAAGTAGTGAAAGAACACCTGAGATCTATGTCTAACTGATGAGTTCAAATAAGAATGAAACGCGGATCCCGGGTACGGCTGAAAAGGTCTTCCTGTCAATCTACCTGATGAGCACACACACTATCAGGTAGACCTAACGGGCGGACCTGATCAGGTGTACCTCTCAGGTCTACCTGATAGTGAGTGGCTGGCCTGAGGAAAGGCGAAAAACCGCAGACCCTGAACACGGGAAAAGGCGAGGAAAAAGAAATTATTCTAATGGCAACCGGTTTTATTTCAGGTCCGGAACCGACCACGGACCGGTTCATAGCTGTCATGTACGACGAACGAGAGGGCTCCGTCCCTGGTAACGCCCTCGTGGTCGACCCCAAGAAACAGTTCCGGCCCCTGGACAAATTCGGCAACTCCTTTCTCAACCGGTTCCAATGTTCTCTGGTCAATTCACCCGTACTCAAAGGTAAGTTTGTTTGTTTGTTTGTTTTTTTTTTTTTTTTTTTTTTTTTTTTTTTTTTTTATTTTTTTTAAA
>NW_007377452.1:533892-562495 GCF_000475195.1 Diaphorina citri | reverse complement strand
TGTGGCACACTTTTTCTTTTTCTTCTCTTCTTCCCCCTCTCTCTCTCTCTCTCTCTCTCTCTCTCTCTCTCTCTCTCTCTCTCTCTCTCTCTCTCTTTCTCTCTCTCTCTCTCTCTTTCTTTGACCCCTACTGTATTGAGGTGTGGCTGTGGCAAGTGTGGCATACTTTGTCCTTTTCTTCTATTCTTCCATCTCTTTCTTTCTTTAAATTGTACTTGTATTCCCTTTTCTTATGGTTTAACACAAGAACTGGACTCCGCCTATTACTAACAGCATATTTACGCGTATGAATTGAATTTTGTCCAAACAGATTTTTGGGATCGATGCGTCGGTAGTTCTCCAGAGTACCTATAAGTGTAAAGTCTAGAGGTTGGTGGTTCTAGTCCAGGTCAAGTCATGAAATTTATCTAGCTGTACTACCTTGGGAACGATATGTGTGGCAAGCATTTATGTATGCTTAACACAATTGAAAATTCCTCAATAGATTTGAATAGAATATACCTTGTTTATCCTGCTCGAATGAGACTAAAGTCCCTTTACCCCAGCAGTCTAAAAAGGTCTCGTTTATTTTATGGGTTTAATATTGTACAATGCTTAGTTATTACTATAGACCTTGCTTAATTTAAAAAAAAAAAAAATGATGTAAATTTTATTTGCAACGCGGTTTCAGGCAAAGTTCTTCAAACCCCCGAGGTAGCCCGCGTCTACATAGGCAGCTTCTGGGACCAGCCTCTGGTGCACGACGTCAATCGACGCCTATTTGAAGATAGGTGTGGCTGTGGCAAGTGTGGCATACTTTGTCCTTTTCTTCTATTCTTCCATCTCTCTCTCTCTCTCTCTCTCTCTCTCTCTCTCTTTCTTTCTTTCTTTCTTTCTTTCTTTCTTTTTTTGACCCCCTGTACTGTATTGAGGTGTGGCCGTGGCAAGTGTGGCATACTTTGTCCTTTTCTTCTATTCTTCCATCTCTCTCTCTCTCTCTCTCTCTCTCTCTCTCTCACGCAGCCCTGCGCAAACTAAACGACCTGATTAAACGGGCACGACTTGCCAAGGTAAGTAAAAAGTTTCGCCTGAGGCGCGGCACCAATCAGCTGAAACCAGAAGCTACAACAGCTATTAACAGACTATTTTCTTATTAATGATTATTATTATTATTATTTTTTTTTTTCCTTTAACTTGTCAGTATGTCTGTATGTTTATTTCATCGTGATTTTCAAATGTTTTATCCTTGATGAAATTGGCAAAAATGTTCAACACAAGGGATTTTGTAAAGGTCCTCGTCCAGAGAAAGTTCTACAGTTAACTGAAGTACTAGTTCATTCTATGGCACGCTACGACACAGACCACAAGAGGTATGTTTATTTCATCGTGATTTTCAAATGTTTTATCCTTGATGAAATTGGCAAAAATGTTCAACACAAGGGATTTTGTAAAGGTCCTTTTCCAGTGAAAGTTCTACAGTTAACTGAAGTACTAGTTCATTCTATGGCACGCTACGACACAGACCATAAGAGTCTAATTTAGCAGTTGTGATTGCTACGAGATAAAAACGGGGTATTCATCTTTTTTCCTGATATCTTCTCTCTGAATAGATCTTCGACATCTAATTCTGTTTTCAGGTTCAAGCCTACATTATATCCGCACTTCGCAAAGACATGCCGTCAGTTTTTGGTAAAGAAGGCAAGAAGAAGGAACTAATCAAGAAATTAGATGAAATATACAAGCAGATCCAACGCGAATATCAGATCTCACCGGGTAAGTCACCCATCCATTTCATGTCCAAACTCACCGAATTTAACCTGGGTGACCAGTAAGTCACTTTAGTTTTTGGCAAGAAGAAGGAACTCATCAAGAAATTGGATGAGATATACAAGCAGATCCAACGCGAATATCAGATCTCACCGGGTAAGTCACCCATCCATTTGATGTCCACAGTCACCGAATTTATCCTGGGTTCTCGTTTCAGATTTAAAAGTTGTTGCAGTACAGCAGAGCCTCTTTATGGATATCATAGCATTACTAACACCCATATTTATGAACAAAATGCTGGCTCTTAAGTTCGTGCTAAGCATAGTCTCAAGGCATTTGATTGGTCAATTTTGACTTGAGACTGATCTAAGAGCGATCATTCTTGTTCATAAATACGAGTGTAAGTGCCCCTCCGAAGTCTACGGCAATCAGTTTCCATTTTTCAATAATCTTCAATGAAAATAGTGATTTTTTTTATTTATTTTTTTTTTTTAGATTGTACCTTGGTACCGCTTTCGCATTACTTAAAGGCAGTGGCGTAGCGTCCATGTAGGGCGTGTATGGCGGCCATACACTCGAAATTTCACTCAAATACCCTTAAATATTGACTTTAAATAAATAAATAATTAATGTATTTTTATTAGATAAATAAAAATTATTATCCCTTAAAATGGTTAAAAATCCCTTAAAATCACTAAATCCCTTTTTATCCCAGTCAGATCCGAAAAATATGCCAATCCATGAAGAACCATGGATGATGGAAATTAGTGCCCTACACTTGAATTTAGACCATGCTACGCCACTGCTTAAAGGCTCTTCAATGAAATGTTTATTTTATTATTCTGTTGCAGGTGATTTTCCTAAGGTGGAAAAGATGCAGGAGCTTTTACAACATCACGACTTCACCAAGTTCCAAACCCTGAGGCCACGTCTGATCGAGGTAATATAGAATAGAACATAACGTTTATCTTGCGATACCAAATAAACTCAAAGAAATAAACAACGACAGAATTAGAATTGAGATATTAGAATTAAGGTATAAAAATTAGAATTAAGGTATTGAACGCAGAACATTTATTGATATGTCCTGGCCTTTCAAACAACGACAACTTGGTAGCAAAGTATTGGGATGCACGAGGGAAAATGACCTAATAGTCAACTCCGAGCATTTGAAAAAAACAACAACAACAACAACAACAACAACAACAACAACAACAACAGAATTAAGATATTACATGATTAACATCTCACTGACGACAGTGAAATATAAAGTGAAACAAATATAAGAAAAGTTTGTCCGTAAAAAAGTACACAAGTACTTAGAGGGAATAAAAGAGAGATGTTGAGAGAAATTAAGAAAGAAATCAATAAAATTATTATGATGTCTTACAACAGATGGTTAACATATTTAACATCTGTTTTGTGTTACAGGTGGTGGACAAAATGTTGGCGGAAGATGATATAGCACATCTAATGCAGCAAATACCGAGAGATGTGACACTTTTTCTTCCAATTTACAACAGATGGTTAACATTTTTAACACCCGTTTTGTGTTTTACAGGTGGTGGACAAAATGCTGGCGGAAGATATAGCACATCTTTTGTAGCAGATACCTCGGGAAGTGGCACTCTTTCTTTTCGTTTGCCAATATACAACATATATTTAACATATCTAATTAAACATGGAAGATATAGCACATCTAATGCAGCAAATACCGAGAGATGTGACACTTTTTCTTCCAATTTACAACAGATGGTTAACATTTTTAACACCCGTTTTGTGTTTTACAGGTGGTGGACAAAATGCTGGCGGAAGATATAGCACATCTTTTGTAGCAGATACCTCGGGAAGTGGCACTCTTTCTTTTCGTTTGCCAATATTCAACATATATTTAACATATCTAATTAAACACGTGTGCATATCACACCTGTTTTGTGTTACAGGTGGTAGACAAAATGTTATCAGGAAGATATAGCACATCTAATGCAGCAAATACCGAGAGATGTGACACTTTTTCTTCCAATTTACAACAGATGGTTAACATTTTTAACATCCGTTTTGTGTTTTACAGGTGGCGGACAAAATGCTGGCGGAAGATATAGCACATCTTTTGTAGCAGATACCTCGGGAAGTGGCACCCTTTCTTCTCTTTTGCCAATATACAACATATATTTAACATATCTAATTTTAAACATGTGTGCATATCACACCTGTTTTGTGTTACAGGTTGTAGACAAAATGTTATCGGAAGATATAGCACATCTTATGCAGCAAATACCGATGGATGATGAAGCACGCGTGGCAGCGCCCGTGTTGAAGGGAGGCGCTTTTGATGGTGTCAAAGACATGGTCAGTCCGTTTGGGTATAAGCGAGGCGAAGGTAAATTCTATTCTATTCTATTTGATTTGATTCTATTCTATTCTATTCGATCTTATTTTATTCTATTTGATTTTATTCTATTCTATTGACATTTTGAAAAAAAAAAAAATATATAAAAATGTTACACCAACTAGTTTCCTTTTATACTTTTCCATTCGAGGTTTTATTCTTTAAAAAATTAATGAACATTTCTATGGTCTATCCCAGTGGTTCTTAAACTGTCCTCCCCGGAGCACCACTGCTCCGAAAGAAATTTTCAGACAAAATAATTCATTTCTTACTTTGTAAAATTTACAGCAGTCTCATGGTGCTCCACAACAAATAAAGTTTGAGAACGGCTGATATATCCCAATAAAGACTTGAAAAGTTGAATCTTGATACTTGGATACATAGTAAAATCATATCTCTTTTACTCTGATTTACTTATTCTATTTTGCCATTTTTCTATATATATTTTCTAACTCCTGTTCTAACTTTCTAACCCAACCCAAATCCCCCTTCCATTTTCGCTGTCCCCAGGCATCGACGCCGGTCAAGGCGAACCAGACTGGATCGTCAACAAGGATCGGCACAAATACGACTCGATCTTTTCCTCCCTCAATCCAGTCGACGGGAAAGTTACCGGCGCCAACGCCAAAGCAGAAATGGTCAAATCGAAGTTGCCCAACTCTGTTCTCGGGAAAATCTGGAAGCTTTCCGACGTGGATAAGGATGGTTTCCTAGATGCGGATGAGTTTGCGCTGGCCATGCACTTGATCCAGGTGAAAATTGGCGGCTACGATATTCCCACGGAGCTGCCGGACCATTTGGTGCCGCCAAGTAAAAGAGGCGATGCTCGGCCGGAGGAGTAGTGGACGATATTTGGTGCCGCGTGCCTATCTGGGTGATTAATGTGACCAATATTTGGTGCTGTTTTACCTCCGGCTTCAAGAAAATGGCCTAGGTCAATTCTTGACATTAACTAAGAACATATTTGGTGTCGCTAACGCTTGAATTTGGTACCAATCTTTGGTTCTGGCCAATATTTGTTACCGCTATCACCTGAACGACAATTTGGGCGCCCCATATCGAGGCCGAAAACCCGTGCGCCTTAACGTGTATCACTCAGAATGGGGACATAGTTACTTTGAATTCCCGGGTCCAAGATGGAACGAGATGTACGGGCGCCAGTCTGGATATGTGTATCAATGGACTGTGCCAGGTGAGTGGCCCTTGAAAGTGACAATAGAATAGAAATAGGCCCTTGAAAATCACAATAGAATAGAAATAGGTCCCTTGAAAATCACAATAGAATAGAAATAGTGCCCTAGAAAGTCACAATATAATAGAAATAGGGCCTTTGAAAGTTACAATAGAATAGATTATAGGTACCTCTTGAAATAGGACCCTTGAAAGTCACAATAAAATATAAATAGGGCCCCTGGAAGTCACAATTGAATAGAAATAGGTCCCTTGAAAACCACAATAGAATAGAAATAGGGCCCTTAAAGGTCACAATATAATAGAAATAGGGCCTTTGAAAGTAACAATAGAATAGAAATAGGCCCTTGAAAGTCACAATAAAATATAAATAGGGCCCTTGTAAGTCACAATTGAATAGAAATAGGTCCCTTGAAAATCACAATAGAATAGAAATAGGTCCCTAGAAAGTCACAATATAATAGAAATAGGGCCTTTGAAAGTTACAATAGAATAGATTATACCTCTTGAAATAGGACCCTTGAAAGTAATAATAGAATAGAAATAGGGCCCTTGAAAGTAGCAATATATTAGACGATGCCTCTTGAAATAGGAACCTTGAAAGTAACAATAGAATAGAAATAGGGCCCTTGAAAGTAGCAATATATTAGACGATACCTCTTGAAAAAGGGCCTTAAAAGTAACAATATAATATACCTCTTTATTGCCGTTCTAATGAAAAAGTTCGAAGAGTTGTGACGTCCGATTTCACGTCAAAATGCGCAGAAACGCTTGCGCACAAACAAACGAACCGGGAGTCATGAATTATGACGTCATCGCCTACGGGAGCGTATGCCGTGACGTCAAAGTTTACGACTTACCGGTATTTTTTAAATCGATTTCTCTAGAAGTCAAGAAAAAGAAAAATTCCGTTGGTCCTCATTTTTCCTGCTCTATGACTTTGAAACATCACCCAAGTAAACGCAACTGATCTATTGTTAAATAAAATACGACATTTTAGACGAGGGGATTCAGCTCTAAGTTTTATTGAGCTTTTGAAGGAATTGTTGGGTTGGAAAAAAATAGAAAATATCCTATTAGTTATAGAAAAAAAACAACAGACGAACAAACAGACAGACAAGCAACCAAACCTGTACTAACCACTGTGTTGTTTGACTTTCAGATTTTAGAAGAACGAATGGGTGCCATGAGCGAGGAAAAATTAAGTGAGAAAAAAGAGTTTGTAGGTTTTTTTTTTTTTTTTTTTTTTTTTTTTTTTTTTAAGCCAGTTTGGTTTTGATGAATAATAGAGGTATCAACATGATTCTTTTTGGGACTAATTCTCAACAATATTCCGCATGAGAAAAGTCGTTTTACACAAAGAGGACCTTTTGCAGGATGAGACCCTTATTGTATGAAAGCTTTCAGTCTAGAGTCTAGATAATTATTTTAATTTGCTTAATTTATATTTAATTAGAGTTTATTATGGCCGGGGCCACAATACAAATTTAAACTGGGTTTCAGTTTAACTCTTGGATTAACCAATCTGATTGGTTAATTTTTAAACAAGCTGGGCCCGTCCCTCCGGGAATTTTTTAGCCCCTAGTTTATTCGATCGTGATTAAAGAAAATTAGTACCTATGTACCAACCTAATTTGTTTAATATTCAGTTTATTATTATGATTTTTTGATTTTACTTTCATGTAATGATTTAAAATCAAGACTAGAGCCTGTTCTCCCTTTACTCCCAATATACGTAATGATTTAAAATCAAGACTAGAGCCCGTTCTGCCTTGATTCCCAATATAATGTTTAAGTCACCCATCCATTTATTGGCCTTCCTCGGCGTAGTTTAACATAGGTAATGCTAAAACCGGTCTTAAATTAACGACTGAAGTGTTACCTAAAACTTTTTCGCTTTGAGTTCATAGGTCGTCGCGACAAATTTCGAGATCAGAGCTCATTTGTGTGAGAAAATGTGAAAAAAATCCCCCCTTTCATTTGACACCAGATTTTTTTTTATTTTTTTTTTTTTTTTAAATATTTTACAAGAACAAGATACAAAGCTAAGCAGCGTTAGAGTTAGATAAGAAGTTATTTTCGCCGAAATCAGTGGCCTTTTTTAATCCCCTTTTTTTATGAACGCCGGACATATCTTTTGAGTAGGCAATGTGCAACCCTCTTTTATTTTGTTCTTTACTTTTTATTCTTTTGTTCTGTATTCTACACATTTTAGGCATACTTTATTCTATTTTTATTTTGTTCTAATCCAGGGGTTCTCAAACATTTTTGCATGGCGCCCCTTTGGGCATATTCTCATTTTTTCACGCCCCAACCCTTCGGTATATTATTTTTACCTATGGGTTTTTCAAACTGGGGGGCGCGCCCCCCAGTTTGAGAACCTCTGTTCTAATCTATGGTTATTTTATTCTGTTCTAGGTACTCTATTTTATCCTAATCCTGTTCTACTCTATTTAATAATATAGAAAGAATTACCTACAATAGAAATTTTAATGTTCCCGAAAAGTACTACTTGTACCTAGTGGAACAAATGAAGTCTTTTTTGTAAAAGAGGAAGTAACAAATAAATCTGTCTATCTATCTTTATTTTATTCTATTCTATTCTGTTCTATTCTATTCTGTTCTATTCTATTCTATTCTATTCTGTTCTGTTCTATTGTTTACAGATGGGTTGCAGAGCCGTGGGGTCTCTGTTCTGTGCCATGTGGCAAGGGAATACGCAGTCGGAAATATTACTGTGCTCAAGACATTGATGGCGTCCAGACTAGGGTAAGTAAAGTGGTACAGTGAAACCTCGATTATTTCAACCCCAAAATCCATTGTTTTTTTTTCTATCTTTCGAAGGGCATCCTATCTTATCAGAGGAAACGCTCTTAAAAAGTGATCATTTCAACCTCGATCATTTCAACTACCCTCGGTCCCAATTAGTTGAAATAATCGAATTTCTACTGTATATTTCTTTTGGAATTTCGCTTCTCTTTTTTATGGTTTAGTACAGGTTAGATTCTACTTTCTGGTGTTCTCGTGTTGATCTGATGAGAGACTAAGGGATGGGCATGCTACGACACAGACCACACGAGTCTGATGTAGTCGTTGTTTCGATACTACGAAATGAAACCGGTAGCAGTTGTTTGATTGGTACTCAATAAAAAAAAAGAAAGAAAATAACGGTGAACCACCCAATAGATCAGTTGCGCTTACTTGGGTGATGTTTCAAAGTCATAGAGCAGAAAATGAGGACCAACGGAATTTTTCTTTTTCTTCTACGACTTCTAGATACCGAGATAAATCGATTTAAAAAATCCGGTAAATCGTAAACTTTGACGTCACGGGATACGCTCCCGTAGGCAAGCGTTTCTGCGCATTTTGACGTGAAATCTGACGTCACAACTCTTCGAACTATTTCTTTAGGACAGCAAATAAAAATTGAATTTTAGACCTTTTAAATTTACTTTTTCCGAGTTTTGACATCGATAGACTATGTGTGGACACAGCTGTAGAAGGAACTGTAACGAAGGAGAACTTATCGTCTCGAAATCGAAGACAGGAGGGCAGGATAGGAAAAATCCAGACGTTCCGAGAACAGACCCTACGTCACTAATCAAGAGTTGATATGTACACCAATCGATTCCTCGTGAAAAATTCCATAGGAAACACACCTTGGTAATCTTAAATACTCTACTGGGAACTCTTGTTTTCCGAAAAACCAGATTGAAATAGGGAGATATCACAGAGAGGGAGCAGAGAATGAGAGAACCTTCCAATCTGAAAGCAGAAGAGAGAATGAGCTCTGACAAAAATCTAGGTCCGAAGAAACCTCCCCTTGACCCCCTACTACCAAAACTAGAGTAGGTTTCTCCTACATCTTAACCATGGGTTTGGATATTCTTCTGTGGTTATTAAGATAGAAATTACATTGATACATTGTCTTTTACAGTTGTTTCGATTTGTTCGCGGTATCCGCGGTTTAAAATATTACTGTGCTCAAGACATTGATGGCGTCCAGACTAGGGTAAGTAAAGTGGTACAGTGAAACCTCGATTATTTCAACTCCAAAATCCATTGTTTTTTTTCTATCTTTCGAAGGGCATCCTATCTTATCAGAGGAAACGATCATAGAAAGTGATCATTTCAACCTCGATCATTTCAACAACCCCCGGTCCCAATTAGTTGAAATAATCGAATTTCTACTGTATTTTTCTTTTGGAATTTCGCTTCTCTTTTTTTATGGATTAGTACAGGTTAGATTCTACTTTCTGGTGTTCTCGTGTTGATCTGATGAGAGACTAAGGGATGGGCATGCTACGACACATACCACACGAGTCTGATGTAGTCGTTGTTGCGATACTACGAAATGAAACCGGTAGCAGTTGTTTGATTGGTACTCAATAAAAAAAAAAGAAAGAAAATAACGGTGAACCACCCAATAGATCAGTTGCGCTTACTTGGGTGATGTTTCCAAGTCATAGAGCAGAAAAATGAGGACCAACGGAATTTTTCTTCTTCTTCTACGACTTCTAGATACCGAGAAAAATCGATTTAAAAAATCCGGTAAATCGTAAACTTTGACGTCACGGCATACTCTCCCGTAGGCAAGCGTTTCTGCGCATTTTGACGTGAAATCTGACGTCACAACTCTTCGAACTTTTTCATTAGGACTGCAATTAAAAATTGAATTTTAGACCTTCTAGAGTTACTTTTTCCGAGTTTTGACCTCACGATCGACTATGTGTGGACACAGCTGTAGAAGGAACTGTAACGAAGGAGAACTTATCGTCTCGAAATCGAAGACAGGAGGGCAGGATAGGAAAAATCCAGACGTTCCGAGAACAGACCCCAAGTCACTAATCAAGAGTTGATATGTACACCAATCGATTCCTCGTGAAAAATTCCATAGGAAAGACACCTTGGTAATCTTAAATACTCTACTGGGAACTCTTGTTTTCCGAAAAACCAGATTGAAATAGGGAGATATCACAGAGAGGGAGCAGAGAATGAGAGAACCTTCCAATCTGAAAGCAGAAGAGAGAATGAGCTCTGACAAAAATCTAGGTCCGAAGAAACCTCCCCTTGACCCCCTACTACCAAAACTAGAGTAGGGGATCAGGGGAAATGTAGGGGGTTCAGGTTAGGTTTCTCCTACATCTTAACGCGAATACCGCGAACAAGTCGCGAATACCGCGAACAAGTCGCGAATACCGCGAACAAGTCGCGAATACCGCGAACAAGTCGCGAATACCGCGAACAAACCGCGGATACCGCGAACAAACCGCGGATACCGCGAACAAACCGCGGATACCGCGAACAAACCGCGGATACCGCGAACAAACCGCGGATACCGCGAACAAACCGCGGATACCGCGAACAAACCGCGGATACCGCGAACAAACCGCGGATACCGCGAACAAACCGCGGATACCGCGAACAAACCGCGGATACCGCGAACAAATCGAAACAACTGTAAAAGACGATGTATCAATGTAATTTCTATCTATGTATCAATGTAATTTCTATCTTAATAACCACAGAAGAATCTCCAAACCCATGGTTAAGATGTAGGAGAAACCTAACCTGAACCCCCTACATTTCCCCTGATCCCCTACTCTAGTTTTGGTAGTAGGGGGTCAAGGGGAGGTTTCTTCGGACCTAGATTTTTGTCAGAGCTCATTCTCTCTTCTGATTTCAGATTGGAAGGTTCTCTCATTCTCTGCTCCCTCTCTGTGATATCTCCCTATTTCAATCTGGTTTTTCGGAAAACAAGAGTTCCCAGTAGAGTATTTAAGATTACCAAGGTGTCTACGGGTATACCTACTCGCATGATAGGTCACCCAGAGACCTAGACGAATTCTTAACATTCCAGATTTATTTTTTCACAACTTTTTACGTAGGAATCGACCTTTTATTAATATTTTCCTAATTGCAACTCCCCCATTGGAAAATCTAAGGCACTGTGTAATATTGTGGAAAACCAAGATGATGGTACGACTAGAAAACCCAATGACGATAATGATGGTGAAAAAGAAAGGTAGAAGAAAAGGAAAAAGAGCATGGAATATGAAAAAAAAAATATAAAGTAGTAAAAATGAAGAAGAAGAAAAGGAGGAGAAGAAGAAGGAGAGAAGTACCTAATATTAGAAGAGAAGGAGAAGAAGAAGAAAAATTATTTGGAGAATAAGAAAAAAGTTAATGAAATGAACTTTCTCCCCCTTCTCTCTCTCTCTCTCCTCTCTCTCTCCCTCTCTCTTCCCCTTCTCTCTCTCCCCCTTCTCTCTCTCTCTCCTCTCTCTCTCTCCCTCTCTCTTCCCCTTCTCTCTCTCTCCCTCTCTCTCTCTCCCCCTCTCTCTCTCCCTCTCATCTGTATTCAGGACAAACTTTTTACTTTCAATATAAAATAAATAAATAATATTTCTCTACTTCCCCCCCTCTCTCTCTAATTTATTATGAAAAACATTAGGTCCGCTTTTTGCCCCTTCCTGTCTTTTCCCTCTCTATTTCTCTTTTTCTTTCTCCCTCCCTATCTCCCACATATTTATTTTCCTTCTTCTTCACGTCTTCCTCTTTTTGCTTCGAAATTCTCTTTCTCCCTCTCATCTGTATTCAGGACAAACTTTTTACTTTCAATATAAAATAAATAAATAATATTTCTCTACTTCCCCCCCTCTCTCTCTCTCTAATTTATTATGAAAAACATTAGGTCCGCTTTTTGCCCCTTCCTGTCTTTTCCCTCTCTATTTCTCTTTCTCTCTCTCTCTCTCTCTCCTTTCTTTTTCTTTCTCCCTCCCTATCTCCCACATATTTCTTTTCCTTCTTCTTCACGTCTTCCTCTTTTTGCTTCGAAATTCTCTTTTCTCTCTCTCTCTCTTTCTCTCTCTCTCCCTACTTCTCTCTCCGTCTCTTTCTCTCTCTCCTATCTCCCACATATTTATTTTCCTTCTTCTTCACGTCTTCCTCTTTTTGCTTCGAAATTCTCTTTTCTCTCTCTCTCTCTCTCTCTCTCTCTCTCTCTCTCTCCGTCTCTTTCTCACTCATCCATTATAAAATTTCAAATGGGTACACTTTTTTTTTCCCAGGTTGGCAGGATACTGCAAATTTTCGGAGTGTCTCATTGAAATGATAAATTAAAAGTCTGAAGTCTCTCTCTCTCTCCCTACTTCTCTCTCCGTCTCTTTCTCTCTCCCTCTCTCCGTCTCTTTCTCTCTCTCTCTCTCTCTCTCTCTCTCTCTCCGTCTCTTTCTCACTCATCCATTATAAAATTTCAAATGGGTACACTTTTTTTCCCAGGTTGGCAGGATACTGCAAATTTTCGGAGTCCCTCATTGAAATGATAAATTAAAAGTCTGAGTGCCTGCCTAGTTAGTTTAGTTGGTAGTGCGTCTGCCTTGTAAGCGCTAGGCCGAGGGTTCGATTCCCGCCCGGCGCGGATTTTATCCTGATGGGATAATGTTCGTCCTCGGAACGGCTGGCTTTCTCCTATCCTGTCTTCCTTCTCTTTTCCATTTCGGGACGATAAGACCTTAGTAGTTACAGCTCCTTCTATCAAACCTCGAATAAAACTTTTTTTTTTAATATTATTCTGGATTAAAATAATAAAATTAAGAATGAAAAGAAAATGTAATTAAAAAGAACATAAATTGGTTCAAAAGAAAGAGTGGAAGAGAGGGAAGGTAAGTGTGGTCCATTAAGCATAGTGTAGGTAATTAAGGAGAGAGAGAGAAAGAGAGAAGGAGAGAGAGGGAAAGAGAGAGAGAGAGAGAGAGAGAGAGAGAGAGAGAGAGAGAGAGAGAGAGAGAGAGAGAGATAATTAAAAATCCAAAGGAAGCCAAGAAGAAGAGTGCTGTGTAGGAAAAATGATGTGTAAGAGAGTGGAGAGCAAGACAGAGAAACGAGACGGAAAAGAGTTGCAGTACGTATTAGGGAAAATTAATAATTTGTTAAGCAAAAAAAAAAAAAAAGAAAAAAAAAACGACGCAAGAGGTTTGCCACTCTTGACCAAAAATGGAATAGCTCCTATAGAGATTTAGGTAACTTGTAAATTTAATTTATTTATTTAAAGTGAATATAATAGCAGGCAATTGACAAAATAATACATAATGGAAACACCCTATTACATTCATAAAACACTGCTGTAATAAAGACGCTATTTAGAGATTTACGACTAAGGAAATGTATCTTCATAGGACACAAGGCGACTCACGAAAGTCTAGAACTATCAAGACATCCCAATCCCTATGAAACATCTCAACGGCAGTGACAGAAAAAGATCAGGACGGCCAGCCTAATAAAACGAAGGTGAAGACCGAGGAAACACAAAAACATTTGCGTTTTATTCACCCTAAGCAACCTTAGAACTGTCCTCAAGAGAGAGAGAAAGAGAGAGAGAGAAGAAGAAAGAGAAGAACAGAAGAGGGAGAGAGAGACACACACTAGACACAAAAGACACGTTTTAGAGGATAGGGAAGGGGAGAGAAAGGATGGAAAAAAACGAAGGGAGGAAGAGAGAAAGAAAAGATAATTTCAGAACGGAGACAATGTTGGCACAAAAAAAAGTAAAAAAAACGCGTCAATAAAAAATATAATAGGATAATAATAATAATAATATAATAATAATAATAATAATAATAATAATAATACTAATAATAATAAAAATAATAATAATAATAATAATAAATAAAATAATAATACATGATAATATAATAATAATAATAATAATCAATAATAATAATAATAATAATAATAATAATAATAATAATAATAATAAAACAGTCATTAAACCCGAGTGTGCTGGTTAAAGTGCCAAGTCGTTTCGTTTAGATTTGGGTCAATTGAGTTCAATTTCCGTGGGGGGTCGAAAACAATAATTCTTTATTTTCTTCCTCCTCCTCCTCCTCCTCCTTCTTCTTCTTCTTCTTCTTCTTCTTTTCCTCCTCCTCCTCCTTCTTCTTCTTCCTATCTCTCTTTTACTTTTTATTCTTAATCTTCTCCTTCCTTATATCTTTCTTTCTTCTCTCTCTCTTCTTATTCCCCCTCCTTTTCCTCCTTCTTTTTGTCCTTCTTCTTCTTCTTCTCCTCCTTTCTTGTCTTCTTAAGAAGTGAAGGCCTTACAATATTCTAGTCTAGATCTTTACCTCAACATAAAAAGAGAGAGGGATAGAAAGAAATAGAGCGAGCGAGAGACAGAGAGAGCGAGGGAGAGAGAATGAGAAAGAGAGGGAGGAAGGGAGGAAGTGAAAGGGAGGGAAGCTCGTAAGAAAACTTCTTGATTTTTTTTTTTTTTAGTTTTAAATTTCTTCTCAGAGATTTGTTTGTACAGCTCCCTGGAGATAAAAAGAGAGGGAAAAGTCTCTCTCTCTCTCTCCTTCCGCCTCCCTTAGTAAAAGCCTCTATCTGCCTCTCACTATCTCTTTCTTCTCTCTCACTATCTCTTTCTCCTCTCCCTTTCTCTCTCTCACTCTCTCTCCCCTACTTTATCTTTCTACCTCTCCTCCTTTTTATAGGTATTTGTTTTAACTTATTTTCTTCTCTCTTTCTCTTTCTCTTTCGCCCTTTCTCTCTCTCTCTCCCTTACTCTCTCTCACTTCTCTCTATTTCAAGTCTCGAGAGAATATGTATAATTGGCAAACAGACAAACGTACCTACATACTTACCAGGGCCGTATCCAGGGTTCTATTGAAGGGGGGGGTCGAGAGGTCAATCAGTGATGTAGGGGGGGGGATGGATCCTCCAAAATTTTGGAATCTGGTCTACAGTATAGTTTAAGCCAATGGCGCCGGAATTATTTTTTTCTCGATTTTTGCGAAATAAATTAGCAAGATCATCTCAAAATGCTTCAAAAACCCTAGATTTCAAATTTTATTGAAAGTCCTCCAGCCAGCCAGATATGTTGGAAAAATCTATTGATAACCTACCTCTGTTCTCAGGTGTCTCATCACCACTGCACCAAACAGCACAAGCCCAAGAATGAAATTAATTCTTGTCTTTTCCCAGATTGGAACGGGCGGACTCTAGAGTTGGAGTACAGGTTTCACAACTATTCCACCGCGGAGAAGCTGGTTGGCAAACTCTCTCCCTCTGATCCCACGTAAGTTATGCTTTTTCTCACTACAGAAATTAGAGAAAAGTTGCTTACGAAATAGAAAAAGGGAGTATGCCAGCCTAGTTAGCTTAGTTGGTAGTGCGTCTGCCTTGTAAGCGCTAGGCCGCGGGTTCGATTCCCGCCCGGGGCGGATTTTATCCTGATGGGATAATGTTCGTTCTCGGAAACGGCTGGCTTTCTCCTATCCTGTCTTCCTTCTCTCTTCGATTTCGGGACGATAAGACCATAGCAGTTACAGTTCCCTCTGTCAAACCTCTTAAAAAAAAAGGGAGTATACCGGGCTGAATTTTCGTTGCTAAAAAAAAAACAAAGGTTGAGTGCGAAGGTCATACCCCTCGTAAAATCCCTCTGATCCCACGTAAGTTATGCTTTTTCTCACTACAGAAATTAGAGAAAAGTTGCTAACAAAATAGAAAAAGGGAGTATACCGGGCTGAATTTTCGTTGCTAAAAAAAGCAAAGGTTGAGTGCGAAGGTCATACCCCTCGTAAGTTTTTTGTCAGCCCAAAGCCAAACCCCAAAACCAAATATCAGCCCAAAGCAATCACCCTCGCTAGCGCTGATTGAGAGTCTGACGAAAAAAACGTGTATAATTTCCAGCTGAAAGTTACAAAGGGTTTATCATGCTTCCAAGGAAAAGCACAGGTCCTCATGATGGTTGACTGCGGTTCGGGACGGGCCAAGTAATCTTGTTTAGACTGCTAGGGTAAAGGGACTTTTCAGTCTCCCTCTGATCCCACGTAAGTTATGCTTTTTCTCACTACAGAAATTAGAGAAAAGTTGCTAACAAAATAGAAAAAGGGAGTATACCGGCCTGAATTTTCGTTGCTAAAAAAAGCAAAGGTTGAGTGCGAAGGTCATACCCCTGGTAAAATTTTTGTCAGCCCAAAGCCAAACCCCAAAACCAAATATCAGCCCAAAGCAATCACTCTCGCTAGCGCTGATTGAGAGTCTGACGAAAAAAACATTTATAATTTCCAGCTGAAAGTTACAAAGGGTTTATCATGCTTCCAAGGAAAAACACAGGTCCTCATGATGGTTGACTGCGGTTCGGGACGGGCCAGTCATCTTGTTTAGACTGCTGAGGTAAAGGGACTTTTCAGTCTCATTCTGACAGGATAAACAAGGTATATTCTATCCTATTCTATTCTAACCAAAATTGTGAAAAGGCTCTGCTTTAACACAAATAAATTCACGATTTGATTGATTGGTATTCTATTCTATTCTATTCCCAGTTGGAGTCCAGATGAATGGAGTGATTGCAGCGCTCCGTGCGGCCCTGGCGTGCGACGTCGAAAGGTGAAGTGCAAGATATTCCTCGAATTCTCCAAGACCTTTGCGACGTTGCCAGACGGGGAGTGCAGGGGGGCGCGACCTGTGATTGAAGAGAAGTGCATGGTCGAACCGTGTGTGGCCAAAAACAGGTGAGATATGAGATCATTCCAATGCTATAACCATAAACAACACGTCGAAAGGTGAAGTGCAAGATATTCCTCGAATTCTCCAAGACCTTTGCGACGTTGCCAGACGGGGAGTGCAGGGGGGCGCGACCTATGATTGAAGAGAAGTGCATGGTCGAACCGTGTGTGGCCAAAAACAGGTGAGATATGAGATCATTTCAATGCTATAACCATAAACAACTATCTGTTTCGTATGGGTAAACATTGTAAAAAATTAAACAACTATATTGTGTCCAGATCAATGTGACAGCAAAAAAATAGGCATTGTTGCCAAACATGTCACATGTGCAATGGTAGAGAATCTTTAAGGGGGAAGCTAGTCCAGATCAATGTGACAGCAAAAAAATGGGCATTGTTGCCAAACATGTCACATGTGCAATGGTAGAGAATCTCTAAAGGGGAGTTAATTTTGCACAGTGCTTCCTCCGACAGTTGAACAAAGTCAGGTTAAGCGGATATCACCTTACCTGTTCTGGAATCCAACCTCTGAACTTAGAGCTACCTCTGCATTTTAGAAGAGAGAGTTTATCAAAAATAGACGTTTACCTGAATTGCAACAATGTAAGGATTTCCTGCAATCTGATTGGTTCCTTCATTTTGGGTTGATGACTCATTGCTGTCACATTGATCTGGATGAACTATACCTACAACATTTAGACTCGTGTGGTCTGTGTCCATTCCGTAGTATGTCCCTTATCATCCCTGAGATAATACTTCCCATTTAGGTCACTTGAGGTTCTGGGAAGACGAAATAGGGAAGAGGTGATAAAAAATAATAAAAAAAGCCAGCCTAGTTAGCTCGGAGAGAGTAATGCGCCTGCATTGGTAAGCGCTAGGTCAGGGGTTCGATTCCCGTCCGGGTCGAACTTTATCCTAAACAGATAAGGTTCGTTCTCGGAACGGCTAGCTTTCTCCTATCCTGTCTTCCTTCTCTTTTCCATTTCGGGACGATAAGACCTTAATAGTTACAGCTCCCTCTATCAAACCTCGAATAAAACTTTTTTTTAATATTAATATAAACTTTCATTTTATTTTATTTTTTTATTAATTTTTTCAGATGGGTCACTGAGCCGTGGTCTAACTGCAGCGTGCCGTGCGGTGAGGGGTTCAAAACCCGGTCCGTCCTATGCAAGACCTATCTCGAGAATGCCCGAGTCTTGGCGACAGTGCCCGACAGTCAATGTGAGGAGGTGAAACCTGTCGATAGGCAACGATGTGTGATGCCCCTGTGTGCATTGGAACACAAGTAAGTAGAATAGAATAGAATACTATAGAATAGAATAGAATTTTGTCTGGCTAGATTTTTTTTTATTTTTTATTTATTTATTTTTATTTTTTAAAAGAGGTTTGACAGAGGGAGCTGTAACTGCTACGGTCTTATCGTCCCGCCCCGCCGGGAATCGAACCCGGGTCTCCCGCGTGCAAGGCGAGCGCAGTGACCACTACGCCATGGGAGCTGACCTTTTTTGTAAAAGAGGAAGTAATAAATAAATCTGTCTATCTATCTATATTTTATTCTATTTTATTCTATTCTATTCTGTTCTATTCTATTCTATTCTATTCTATTGTTTACAGATGGGCTGCAGAGCCGTGGGGTCTCTGTTCTGTGCCATGTGGTAAGGGAATACGCAGTCGGAAATATTACTGTGCTCAAGACATTGATGGCGTCCAGACTAGGGTAAGTAAAGTGGTACAGTGAAACCTCGATTATTTCAACTCCAAAAATCCATTGTTTTTTTTCTATCTTTCGAAGGGCATCCTATCTTATCAGAGGAAACGCTCTAAAAAAGTGATCATTTCAACCTCGATCATTTCAACTACCCCCGGTCCCAATTAGTTGAAATAATCGAATTTCTACTGTATTTTTCTTTTGGAATTTCGCTTCTCTTTTTTTGTGGTTTAGTACAGGTTAGATTCTACTTTCTGGTGTTCTCGTGTTGATCTGATGAGAGACTGAGGGATGGGCATGCTACGACACAGACCACACGAGTCTGATGTAGTCGTTGTTTCTATACTACGAACTTCTTCTTCTTCTTCTTCTTCTTCTTCTTCTTCTTCTTCTTCTTCTTCTTCTTCTTCTCCTTCTCCTCCTCCTCCTTTATCGTTATATCTTTCTCTCTCTCTCTCTTTTCCTATTTTTTTCTTATTCCCCCTCCTCCTCCTCTTCTTCTTCTTCTTCTCCTCTTCCTCCTCCTCCTCCTTCTTCTTCTTCTCCTTCCTTATATCTTTCTTTCTTTTCTCTCTCTCTCTCTCTCTCTCTCTTCTTATTTCCCCTCCTTTTCCTCCTTCTTCTTCTCCTTCTCCTTCTTCTTTGTCTTCGTAAGAAGTGAAGGCCTTACAATATTCTATTCTAGATCTTTACCTCAACATAAAAAAGAGAGAGAAAGAGAGAGGGAAGGAGAGGGAGGGAAAGAGAGAAGGATAGATAGAAAGAGAGCGAGGGAGAGACTGCAGCGTGCCGTGCGGTGAGGGGTTCAAAACCCGGTCCGTCCTATGCAAGACCTATCTCGAGAATGCCCGAGTCTTGGCGACAGTACCCGACAGTCAATGTGAGGAGCTGAAACCTGTCGATCGACAACGATGTGTGATGCCCCTGTGTGCATTGGAACACAAGTATGTAGAATAGAATAGAATAACACACAATAGAATAGAATAACACACAATAGAATAGAATTTTGTCTGGCTAGAACTTTTTTTTCTTTTTTTAAGAGGTTTGACAGAGGGAACTGTAACTGTTACGGTCCTATCGTCCCGAAATCGAACAGAGAAGGAAGACAGGATAGGAAGACAGGATATTGTACCTACCTAAATACTTTCATATTTATTTTTTAACCAACAACACATAACAAAACAAAAAATTGCACGTTTTTCGCCTATTTTACAGACTAGAAGCGGCGGCATTTCAAGATGAAGAAATCAAGGTGGTCTCGGGTAGCAAGGGCGCGTTCACATACTCGTGGCGTAGCGATGACTACACGCAATGCTCCAAGTCCTGTTTACAAGGTAAAGCCGTAGCCGCACTAGAGATGTGTAAAGAGTGAGTTAGTTATAAAAAGAACTACTCTTTTCAGTGAACTACTCGGTTATTGAGTCAGATCCCAACTTCATATACCTGTACCCACGAGTTGCACAGCGATATACTCCAGTTTCGGACATGTCATTGCCTAGATGGTCACCCATATGATATTTTGGCCCTTTGGGCCATAGCAAGGGCGCGTTCACATACTCGTGGCGTAGCGATGACTACACGCAATGCTCCAAGTCCTGTTTACAAGGTAAAGCCGTAGCCGCAGTCCGCACTAGAGATGCGTAAAGAGTGAGTTAGTTATAAAAAGAACTACTCTTTTCAGTGAACTACTCGGTTATTGAGTCAGATCCCATCTTCATATACCTGTACCTACGAGTTGCACAGTGATACACTCCAGTTTCGGACATGCCATTGCCCAGATGGTCACCCATATGATATTTTGGCCCTTCGGGCCGGATATTTTTAAACCAATATTTTGGTCCTTTGGGCCATACATGAAACGTTCTATTGGTACTATGTAATTGCAATCGATATTATTCCTTCTCTCAGGGGTTCAAGAGACCATAGTAATGTGTATTCGAGACCAGGATTCGCGCAGTGTACATCCAGGCCTGTGTGATCCCAAGACCAAGCCTGAGGTCCTCTATCGAACCTGCAACGATTTCTCCTGCCCCCCTCGCTGGCAAACCGGGGAGTTCCAGCCCTGCTCGAAAAAATGCGGTAAGTTCCGATCCCAGATTATAGAGAGAAAAAGATACTTTTCAGTCCTTTGCTGACAGTATACACAAGTTATTCTATGTATTTTACCTAATCAAGTTATTTTTTATTCTATTCTACTCTATTCTTTCCCCAGGTCTCGGTATTCAACTCCGGGAGGTGCAATGCATTCACGAAGTGGTGCGCAATTCTACCTCAGTGGTTCCCAACATACAGTGTCCGGCTCGAAAAAATGCGGTAAGTTCCGATCCCAGATTATAGAGAGAAAAAGAGACTTTTCAGTCCTTTGCTGACAGTATACACAAGTTATACTATGTATTTTACCGAATCAAGTTATTTTTTATTCTATTCTACTCTATTCTTTCCCCAGGTCTGGGTATTCAACTCCGGGAGGTGCAATGCATTCACGAAGTGGTGCGCAATTCTACCTCAGTGGTTCCCAACATACAATGTCCCCAACCCCCGCCCCCCGACCGACAATATTGCGCCGTGGTCGACTGCGAAATCCAGTGGCACACTGATAAATGGTCCAAGGTAAAACGGCTGGCTTCCTCCTATCCTGTCTTCCTTCTCTCTTCGATTTACGTAGAGAGAAGGAAGACAGGATACGGGAGCGTATGCCGTGACGTCAAACTTCACGATTTATTGGTATTTTTTAAATTCCCAACCCCCGCCCCCCGACCGACAATATTGCGCCGTGGTCGACTGCGAAATCCAGTGGCACACTGATAAATGGTCCAAGGTAAAACGCCTGGCTTCCTCCTATCCTGTCTTCCTTCTCCCTTCGATTTACGTAGAGAGAAGGAAGACAGGATACGGGAGCGTATGCCGTGAGGTCAAACTTCACGATTTACCGGTATTTTTTAAATCAATTTATCTCGGTATCTAGAAGTCGTAGAAGAAAAAGAAAAATTCCGTTGGTCCTCATTTTTCCTGCTCTACAACTTTGAAACATCACCCAAGTAAGCGCAACTGATCTATTATATATTATATATGTTGTATATTCTGTCTTTTCTATTTCTATATTTCTATTCTATTTTTAATCTATTCTATTCTATTCCATTTCCAGTGTTCCCGACCGTGTGGTGGCGGTATCAAGACGCGCAAAGTAGAATGTAAGCAGGAGATGGCGCAGCGTCACATAGTCAACCGACTACCAGAGCAGTGTCCAAAACATAGACCCGTGGATAAGAGACCCTGTAATACTAAGCCGTGCGCCTCGGAAATATCCAGGCCCTTTATTGGTAAGTCTGGCCCTTGTAATTCAGGCCCTTGTTAAAAATATTTTTGTCCTTCGGGCCGGATATTGTGAAACCAATATTTTGGTTGTGTCCAAAACATAGACCAGTGGATAAACGGCCCTGTAATACTAACCCGTGCGCCTCGGAAATATCCAGGCCCTTTATTGGTAAGCCTGGTCCCTGTTATTTAGGCCCTTGTTATGAATTTACTCCTTTGTTTTTATTGGTAAGGCTCGTATTATTCAGGCCCTTGTTAAGAATATTTTGGTCCTTCGGGCCGGATATTGTGAAACCGATATTTTGGTCTTTCGGGCCGTTTATTGTGAAACCAATATATTTGGGTCCTTTGGGTAAGACAAGACAAGACTAGGTACTCTAGGTAGGTATTTAAATTCCTACCCTATATGTATTCTTGAACCCATTATTAAGACCTTGTTTAGTCTGCTGGGGTAAAGGGACTTTTTAGGCTCATTCTGATAGTATAAAGCTACATATATTGTATTATTTCTATTCTATTCTCTTGATAAAATTTCTATTCTATTCTGTTCTGTTAACAGCCATAGATAACACGACCTTCATTCAACACGATCCTGACCAGGTGAAGGTTCATCTGAAAGTAGGCAACCATGCTACGGTCTATTACAATACCCAGCTCAAGATAAAATGCCCCGTTCACCAGTTCGACAGGTAAGCCGTATAAAATTACATTGAGAAAATAAAAGGCTTAACCAATTAAAATTAAAAAATCCGGCCCGAAGGACCGGATTTGTTTGAAGTTTTCGGTCCTTTGGGCCGGATCATATATTTTAGTGTTTCACACTTTCACAGACGTCCGTCTATTATAATACCCAGCTCAAGATAAAATGCCCTGTTCATCAGTTTGACAGGTAAGCCATATAAAATTACATTAAAAAAAATTTTACCAATGAAAAAGAAAAATCCGGCCCGAAGGACCAATTTCTGATTAATCCGGCCCGAAGGACCAATTTCTGATTAATCTGCCCTGAAGGACCAATTCCTGATTAATCCGGCCCGAAGGACCAATTTCTCGGCCGGACCAATCCGTTAATCCGGCCCGACAGGGACCAATTCCGATTAATCCGACCGCGAAGGAAAATTCTAGTAATTCGGCCCGAAGACAATTCTGATTATCCGGCCCGGGACCATATTCCTGATTTATCCGGCCCGGAGGACAATTCCTGATTAATCCGGCCCGAAGACCAAATTCCTGATTATCCGACCGAAGGACCAATTCCGGATTAATCCGACGCCGAAGGACCAATTCCGATTATCCGGCCGAGGACCAATTCCTGATTAATCCGGCCCGAAGGACCAATTCCTGATTAATCCGGCCCGAAGGACCAATTCCTGATTAATCCGGCCCGAAGGACCAATTTCTGATTAATCCGGCCCGGAGGACCAAATTTATGATCATATATTTTAGTGTTTCCCAGAGCCCTAAAACAATAAAACAACTGCTACATTAGACTCGTATGGTCTGTGGCGTGGGATGCCCATCCTACTTTCTATTTTGTACTTGACTTTTTAGGTCGAAAATCAAGTGGATCAAAGACGGGCAGATAATCCGGCGCGGCAAAAACTACAAGATATCCAAGAAGGGGGCGCTGAAAATTGTTCGCGTTACGTTTCAAGATGACGGTGTATTTACGTGTAAAGCGGGGCAGAGTGGGGCGGATATCACCATCGCGGTTAAACCCAAATCAGGTGAGTGGTTGAACCTAAATCAGACTAGAATAGGATATACCTTGTTTTCTTGTTTATACTGACGATATATCTCGGTATCTAGAAGTCGTAGAAGAAAAAGAAAAATTCCGTTGGTCCTCATTTTTCCTGCTCTACAACTTTAAAACATCACCCAAGTAAGCGCAACTGCCTGCGCGCCCGGCGGAGCGCGACGATGTAAACGCAGCGCGCAAAATGAGCGGAGAGGAATTGAGGCATGATGAAAAAGGAGGAGAGGCTACAAGAGACCAGGAGACAAAACGACAAGAAACAAATGGACGAGAAATAATCCCGGAAACAAGTGGACGAGAGATAAAACATGAAACAAGCGAACAAGAAATAAAGTTCAGGGAAATAATAGGACAGGAATCAAGCCGGGAAACAAGCGGCCAAGAACCGTCCTGGTTTGGGCAGAATGAGAACGAAAGAATGAGAGAGAACGATTCAAGAATGAGCAGTTCAAATAATGATTTAAAAAACGATTCGACAAATCGTCCTTTTACAAAGAATCCTTCAATGAATAACTCTGCAACAAAGGATGGTCCCAAAAAAGAAACCATAAAACATGGTTTCGCAAACAATGCCGGAAAGCATGAACGGAAAACGAAGAAATCCGCCAAGAACGGGACTCGAACCGGGGTCAAACGGCATCGAAACCAAACCAGGGATGACGAGTTGAGAGGTCAAGGTCACCAAAACCGTCAAGGTAATCAGAATTTGACCTCAAATTCCAAGGATCCAAACAATGAAAATGACCTAAGTCGCGATATAATCGAAGGAACCAATGGTGCCCCTAGTCAAAATAATCATAGAAGTTATCAACACAGAAACACGCTACTGGGTCAAGTTGACAACACTGTCGAAGAAAAGCAAGATGGCGGAATTCAAAATGGCGGCGAAACCCAAGATGGCGGCTCCATTCATCATTTTCAAAATGGCGACGGTTCCCATAATCACAATCAAGATGGAGGAGGTAAGTCCGTAGATCCCTTTTCCTTTTCAGCTCTTTACCGTGAAAACTCGCGGCTCGGCGCTGTAGTAGCCGTTCGCCTGGTTAGGAGGGCGCGGGTTCAATCCCAGCCAAGACCTGGATTTTTTTACTTTCTATTTTTTAATAGTACGAAACAATTTTTTGAGAGTTTCGCCTAATCCTTTGAGCACACAAAAGCTCAAAGGGTCAAGTGGTTGTCTTTTTTGTTATTTTAGCGACTTTAGAGGGTGTACTCAGCCTCGTGATTACAATTGACTAGCTAGTTTAATCGAGTAGCGACCAGTGGCGGCATTACCAGTGTAAGAAGATTGATAGAGTAAATGAGAATAATAATTATATTAAAGGAAGCACTTAGTAATGCTGTGATACCCACAAAAGTTGTGAAGAAGCTCTCTGCTTTACCACAAAGATTCATGTTTTGATTTTAGTTCATTAATTTTTTCATTCATTAATTAATTTAGTTCATTAATTCATTAATTCATTCATTCATTAATTTAGGTCGAGAAAACACTACTATCAAATCCATTTCCACACATTTTCAGGCGTGTTCATCAACTCAGAAGAACTCCCGCATGGGGACGGTAGCCCCGCGGACCCGGCACTGATCGAGCCGGGTAAATCCCCCCTGCGCTACGACCCTGAGGACTCGCACGAGAAAAACCCCACGGGGGTTCGAAAGTCCACCCCCGCCCCCTATCAGGAGAGAAAGAGAAAACCTAGTGTCGTAGGACGGGGAACGACAACTCCCACTCCCGCCCAGGTGAGTGACCCTACGCGACTGATTTAAAGGGGGGAATTTGAACTTATTTGCTTCGATTAAAAGGGGAAAATTTGAAATTATTGCTTCGATTTTTATTTTGAAAAAAAAAAAAAAAAAAAAAAAAAAAAAACGACCCAAAGTTGCCACTTTGACGAAAAATGAATAGCTCTATAGGGGATTTAGGTAATTGTAATTTATTTATTTATTTAAAGTGAATATAATACAGGCAATTGACAAAATAATACATAATGGCAACACCCTATTACATTATAAACACTGTGTAATAAAACGCTATTTAGAGATTTACGACTAAGGAATTATCTTCATAGGGACACAAGGGACTCACAAAGTCTAGGAACATTCAAGACCTCCCCAATCCCTAGTGAAACATCTCAAAGGCAGTGAAAGAAAAGATCAGGACAGCCAGCCTAATAAAAGAAAGGTAAAGAGAGAGGAAAAAAAAACATTTGTTTTATTACCTACAATTGAACTGTCTCAAGAGAGAGAGAAAGAAAGAGAGAAGAAGAAGAAGAAGAAGAGGGAGAGAGAGACACACAAAGATAAAAAGACAGTTTTAGAGGTAAGGGAAGGGGAGAGAAAGATGGAAAAAAACGAGGGAGGAAGAGAGAAAGAAAAGATAATTTCAGAAGGAGACAATGTTGGCACAAAAAACGTAAAAAAAACGCGTTCTAGTACCTAAGTATTCCATAAGTATTTAGAACTCAGTAGTAGAGCCCCCCAAAACTCAAGAACCGTGCTTCATACAAGCCTGCCCGTCCAAGTGGATAACACAGAAATGGAGCCCGGTATTCTATTCTAAGATTCTATTCTATTCTAAGATTCTATCCTATTCTATTCTCAGTAGTAGAGCCCCCCAAAACTCAAGAACCGTGCTTCATACAAGCCTGCCCGCCCAAGTGGATAACACAGAAATGGAGCCCGGTATTCTATTCTAAGATTCTATCCTATTCTATTCTATTCTAAGATTTTATTCTATTCTAAGATTCTATCCTATTCTAAGATTCTATTCTATTCTAAGATTCTATCCTATTCTATTCTATTCTAAGATTCTATTCTATTCCAGTGTTCTGCGCAGTGTGGTGAAGGTATACAGATGCGCAACGTATCTTGTAACGAGGGTAGACCGGATGCGGACTGCGCACATCTGGAGAAACCTGCGGATGTGCGCACTTGCAGTTCTGATGTCCAATGCGGTAAGTTGCGCACCGGAGTTCCGAATTTCCGGCAGAGTCCAAGTGTTTACTTGCAGTTCTGATGTCCAATGCGGTAAGTTGCGCACCGGAGTTCCGAATTTCCGGCAGAGTCCAAGTGTTTACCTTTTTACTTTCCTCATCCTATAGGAAGGAAAGTAATGTAATCGGGTAAAGTAATGTAATGTAAAATTTTCGATAGTCAGTTTTTAGTGCCAAAACACGTTTTGAGGTCCCTAGAGCCTAAATCCAGCCTTTTTTTAAATAGGGGGTGCGTGCAATCGGCCTCCTGAGGACAATTAGAGCTGTGTTTTTCATTCCTACGCGGGTACGTACGTATCTCTTCGTTTGAACGCCGCGTCCTAATTTCCGGAAGCGACTCTCGATTAACATCAAGTAGGGAAGGAAAGTAATGTAATCGGGTCAAATTTTCGATAGTCAGTTTTTAGTGCCAAAACACGTTTTGAGGTCCCTAGAGCCTAAATCCAGCCTTTTTTTTAATAGGGGGTGCGTGCAATCGGCCTCCTGAGGACAATTAGAGCTGTGTTTTTCATTCCTACATGGGTACGTATCTCTTCGATTGAACGCCGCGTCCTAAATTCCGGAAAAGACTCTCGAGAGTCTCGATTAACATCAAGTACAAAATTGTTTTGTAATTTCTCCGCTAGACGCCATGTTTGTTGAGTTTCCACAATTTTTACCCCAACTCCTGACGCAAAGTGAACGTTGAAAAGAATTCAAATTGAATGAAATTAATTTGTACACTTTGTTTTCGAATACTTGCATTTGATGTTCTTCTCGCTTCGTAACGCTCCATGTCTCTGATCCGTATAATAGGACAGGTTTTATCTTGAGCTGGGTATTATAATACCCAGCTCAAGATAAAATGCCCTGTTCATCAGTTTGACAGGTAAGCCACATGAAATTACATTAAAAGAAGTTTTACCAATGAAAAAGAAAAATCCGGCCCGAAGGACCAATTTCTGATTAATCCGGCCCCAAGGACCAATTTCTGATTAATACGGCCCGAAGGACCAATTCCTGATTAATCCGCCCCCAAGGACCAATTTCTGATTAATCCGGCCCGAAGGACCAATTTCTCATTAATCCGGCCCGAAGGACCAATTCCTGATTAATCCGGCCCGAAGGACCAATTCCTGATTAATCCGCCCCCAAGGACCAATTTCTCATTAATACGCCCCCAAGGACCAATTTCTCATTAATCCGGCCCGAAGGACCGAATTTATGATCATAGATTTTAGTGTTTCCCAGAGCAATAAAACAACTGCTACATTAGACTCGTATGGTCTGTGGCGTAGGATGCCCATCCTACTTTCTACTTTGCACTTCACTTTTTAGGTCGAAAATCAAGTGGATCAAAGACGGGCAGATCATTCGGCGCGGCAAAAACTACAAGATATCCAAGAAGGGGGCGCTGAAAATTGTTCGCGTTACGTTTCAAGATGACGGTGTATTTACGTGTAAAGCGGGGCAAAGTGGGGCGGATATCACCATCGCGGTTAAACCCAAATCAGGTGAGTGCTTGAACCTAAATCAGACTAGAATAGGATATACATACCTTGTTTATACTGCCAGAATGACACTGTTAGGTCTTTTTTTTATAATTAAGCAAGGTCTACTGTATTAATTATGTATTGTACCATGTTAAACCCATAAAATACACGAGACCTTGTTTAGACTGCTGGGGTAAAGGGACTTTTTAGTCTCATTCGAGCAGGATAAACAGGTATATTCCATTCTATTCTATTCTAAAAAGTCCCTCTATTCTCGCAGTCTAAACCTAAACCTGAAATCAGGACAAATTATAAAAAAAAGACCTAACAATCAAATCGGTAAATTTGGGTAGAAAATAATTGAATTTTAATACAACCTCCTTGGCCGAGTGGGTATTACACTAGACTTGCACTCCGGAGGTCCCGGGTTCGATTACCGGCGGGGCCGAGGGTTTTCGACGGGGGGTACTCAGCCTCGTGATTACAATTGACTAGCTAGGTTAATCGAGTAGCGACCAGG
>NW_007377452.1:491685-532948 GCF_000475195.1 Diaphorina citri | reverse complement strand
TTTTTTTGTTTTTTTTTTTTTTTTTTTTTTTTTTTTTTTTTTTTTTTTTTTTTAAGAGGTTTGACAGAGGGAACTTTAACTGCTATGGTCTTATCGTCCCGAAATCGAGGAGAGAAGGAAGACAGGATAGGAGAAAGCCAGCCGTTTCCGAGAACGAACATTATCCCATCAGGATAAAATCCGCCCCGGGCGGGAATCGAACCCGCGGCCTAGCGCTTACAAGGCAGACGCACTACCAACTAAGCTAACTAGGCTGGCTTATACCCTGTTTATACTGCCAGAATGAGACTGAAAAGTCCCTCTATTCTCGCAGTCTAAACCTAAACCTGAAATCAGGACAAATTAAAAAAAAAGACCTAACAATCAAATCGGTAAATTTGGGTAGAAAATAATTGAATTTTAATACCACTTCCTTGGCCGAGTGGGTATCACACTAGGCTTGCACTTCGGAGGTCCCGGGTTCGATTACCGGCGGGGCCGAGGCTTTTCGACGGGGTGTACTCAACCTCGTGATTACAATTGACTAGCTAGTTTAATCGAGTAGCGACCAGTGGCGGCATTACCAGTGTAAGAAGATTGATGATAGAGTAAATGAGAATAATAATTATATTAAAGGAAGCACTTAGTAATGCTGTAGTACCCACAAAAGTTGTGAAGAAGCTCTCTGCTTTTACCACAAAGCTTCATGTTTTGATTTTAGTTTTCATTGAACCCGGTACATAACGACAACCTCAATGTTCACTGCGCCTCAGTAGTTTCATTCAATTGCCACTAGAGTGCAGGTCATGCTCCAGCAAGGTGATTGGCTGAAATCTTTAAAAATCAACCAATCAGATTGCTTCATCCGAGAGTTAAACTTAAACCGAGTTTATACTCACTTTGCGGCCCCCGTTCTTGGAACGTACTGTGACTGGAGCGTGACCGTAGGAATCAGGCTTTAGCGCCGCTTAACACCTTGTTTCCTCTCAGGACTGGGACAATCGGACTAACGGGCACAACGCTTCCTCGGACACGCCAGAGGGGCCCGCCAAATCCGGCGCCGCCCGCCTACTGCCCACATTTCGCTCTCTCCTTTCTCACTTGCAGGTGAGAGAACAACTTTCAGCTTTGCACATCACTTTCTCTCGATTTTTTCCCTCCTCTTCTCTATTGTATTGTACAGCACCAGTATTTCCCCCGCACTTTGAACTCTTTCTATTACATGCGAACCTGGATAATATGGTAAAAATCTACGAACAAAAACTATGTAGATTTGTAGATCAACTATCTATGATTATTGGTGAAAATATTTGGAATCAAACTACTCTTTCTTTCCCCAGGTCTCGGTATTCAACTCCGGGAGGTGCAATGCATTCACGAAGTGGTGCGCAATTCTACCTCAGTGGTTCCCAACATACAGTGTCCGCAACCCCCGCCCCCCGACCGACAATATTGCGCCGTGGTCGACTGCGAAATCCAGTGGCACACTGATAAATGGTCCAAGGTAAAACGGCTGGCTTCCTCCTATCCTGTCTTCCTTCTCTCTTCGATTTACGTAGAGAGAAGGAAGACAGGATACGGGAGCGTATGCCGTGACGTCAAACTTCACGATTTATTGGTATTTTTTAAATTGATATATCTCGGTATCTAGAAGTCGTAGAAGAAAAAGAAAAATTCCGTTGGTCCTCATTTTTCCTGCTCTACAACTTTAAAACATCACCCAAGTAAGCGCAACTGATATATTATATATGTTGTATATTCTGTCTTTTCTATTTCTATATTTCTATTCTATTTTTAATCTATTCTATTCTATTCCATTTCCAGTGTTCCCGACCGTGTGGTGGCGGTATCAAGACGCGCAAAGTAGAATGTAAGCAGGAGATGGCGCAGCGTCACATAGTCAACCGACTACCAGAGCAGTGTCCAAAACATAGACCCGTGGATAAGAGACCCTGTAATACTAAGCCGTGCGCCTCGGAAATATCCAGGCCCTTTATTGGTAAGTCTGGCCCTTGTAATTCAGGCCCTTGTTAAAAATATTTTTGTCCTTCGGGCCGGATATTGTGAAACCAATATTTTGGTTGTGTCCAAAACATAGACCAGTGGATAAGAGACCCTGTAATACTAACCCGTGCGCCTCGGAAATATCCAGGCCCTTTATTGGTAAGCCTGGTCCCTGTTATTTAGGCCCTTGTTATGAATTTACTCCTTTGTTTTTATTGGTAAGGCTCGTATTATTCAGGCCCTTGTTAAGAATATTTTGGTCCTTCGGGCCGGATATTGTGAAACCAATATTTTGGTTGTGTCCAAAACATAGACCAGTGGATAAGAGACCCTGTAATACTAAGCCGTGCGCCTCGGAAATATCCAGGCCCTTTATTGGTAAGTCTGGCCCTTGTTATTCAGGCCCTTGGTAAAAATATTTTGGTCCTTCGGGCCGGATATTGTGAAACCAATATTTTGGTTGTGTCCAAAACATAGACCAGTGGATAAACGGCCCTGTAATACTAAGCCGTGCGCCTCGGAAATATCCAGGCCCTTTATTGGTAAGCCTGGTCCCTGTTATTTAGGCCCTTGTTATGAATTTACACCTTTGTTTTTATTGGTAAGGCTCGTATTATTCAGGCCCTTGTTAAGAATATTTTGGTCCTTCGGGCCGGATATTGTGCAAACCGATATTTTGGTCCTTCGGGCCGTTTATTGTGAAACCGATATTTTGGTCCTTCGGGCCGGATATTGTGGAACCGATATTTTGGTCCTTCGGGCCGGATATTGTGAAACCAATATATTTGGGTCCTTTGGCTAAGACAAGACAAGACTGGGTACTCTAGGTAGGTATTTAAATTCCTACCCTATATGTATTCTTGAATATATTATTAACTTGTTTAGACTGCTGGGGTAAAGGGACTTTTTAGGCTCATTCTGATAGTATAAAGCGACATATATTGTGTTGTTTCTATTCTATTCTCTTGATAAAATTTCTATTCTATTCTGTTCTGTTAACAGCCATCGATAATACGACCTTCATTCAACACGATCCTGACCAGGTGAAGGTTCATCTGAAAGTAGGCAACCATGCTACGGTCTATTACAATACCCAGCTCAAGATAAAATGCCCCGTTCACCAGTTCGACAGGTAAGCCATATAAAATTACACTGAGAAAACAAAAGGCTTAACCAATTAAAATTATAAAATCCTGCCCGAAGGACCAAAAATATTTGAAGTTTTCGGTCCTTTGGGCCGGATCATATATTTTAGTGTCTCACACTTTCACAGACGTGCGTCTATTATAATACCCACTCACTCACACTAGAAATGCCCTTTTACTTTCTATTACCACAGTATAGCGAGCTACACTAGTAATGAAAGTATTGCAAAAATTCCATAAATATTTCAGCCAATCAGATTACTTAAACCGAGTTTAAACTCACTTTGAGGCCCCCGGCCTCAATCGATTACCTACATAATTCCATGTTCGTGTTATACATTTTACATAGATCCTCTCTTTTAAATTTTCACTCTCCCTCTCTCACTTGCAAGTGAGGGGACACTGAACTTTCAGTTTTATTCTTTATTGCACATCACTTTCTCAAATATTTTTATTATTTTTATTCTCAAATAATTTATTATTATTTATGTATATTGATATTATTGTTATTATTATTTTCTTTTTCTGTGCCTACATTTTGAAATAATTTTGATTATTTTTATATATCTCAAATTGTACATACATTTTTTTGTTTATTTGTTATTGTATTCATGCATCCTATTTTCCCAAACAAAGCAATCTGATTGACTAATCTTCGTACAAAGTTTAAAATCAACCAATCAGATTGCGTTAAACTGTTTTTCTTTTGATAAAGGGTTGTCTTATTGTTGTTTTATCCTCCCTAAATCGAAGAGAGTCATAGAAGAAAGCCAGCCGTTCCGAGAACGAACCTATGTGTTTAAGATAAAATTGACCTCGGACTGAAATTGAACCCGCGGGCTAGATCTCACAAGGCAGACGCGCTTCTCTCCACACTAACTAGGCTGGCAAACTCCTCTTTTTTCCTTTAAAGCGCTCACAAACTGTGTCCACACATAGTCGACCCCGTCGATCGACGAGGTGAATCTATGTTGCCAGGTCGGTGTACGGTTTCAGTCGAAGGTCGATCGACGGCATCGACCATGTTTCGACACGCCTCAACATTACGGACAGTAGGTCGTTCGCGCAAACCCCTCTTTTACAATTTCCCATTATTGAAATTCTCGCAGACTCTCTTGCCGTTTCAGGTGTACGCAGGCGTGCGCGGGCACGACGCACATCTCACGGACGATAACAAACCGGATGCGGCATGGCATGAACCTGCGCGCCCGGCGGAGCGCGACGATGTAAACGCAGCGCGCAAAATGAGCGGAGAGGAATTGAGGCATGATGAAAAAGGAGGAGAGGTTACAAGAGACCAGGAGACAAAACGACAAGAAACAAATGGACGAGAAATAATTCCGGAAACAAGTGGACGAGAGATAAAACATGAAACAAGCGGACAAGAAATAAAGTTCCGGGAAATAATAGGACAGGAATCAAGCCGGGAAACAAGCGGAAAAGAAATAAAGGGCCAGGAAATAATAGGACAGGAATCAAGCCGTAAAACAAGCGGCCAAGAGCTGTCCTGGATCGGACAGAATCCGAACGAAAGAAGCGAAGAGAACGATTCAAGAATGAGCAGTTCAAAGAATGATCTAAAAAACGATCCAACAAATGACGCTCTTACAAAAAATCCTTCGATAAATAACTATGCAACGAATGCTGATTTTACAAAGAATCTTTCAATAAATAACTCTGCAACAAAGGATAGTTCCAAAAAAGAGTCCATAAAACATGGTTTCGCTCAGAACGGCGGAAAACATGAACGGAAAACGAAGAAATCCGCCAAGAACGGGACTCGAACCGGGGTCAAACGGCATCGAAACCGAACCAAGGATGACGATTCGAGAGGTCAAGGTCACCAAATACGTCAAGGTCACCAGAATTTGACCTCAAATGCCAAGGATCCAAACTTTGGAGGTCTTCTAAGTAGCTTAGATCTGAATCCAAATACCAAAGATATTAGACATGTTGACAACATTGTCGAAGAAAAGCAAGATGGCGGAATTCAAAATGGCGGCGAAACCCAAGATGGCGGCTCCATTCATCATTTACAAAATGGCGACGGTTCTGATGATAACAATACATATTATATAATTTATATTTTATTTAGGTCGGGAAACACATAACCCCACCGAGCCCGCACCTTCAACTGGGCAATAATTACCTACCTACCTACCTAGGTAAAAAAAAAATGTACATACCTAATCCTAAGTTATAATCCTAAGTCCTAAAAGATATAACCTTCTTATATGTAGAAATTTTCCCCAAAATTTTATGTTCTTAGGTTCCACTTACAATTTCAGGCATTTGTAGAGAATTACCTGAACGTTTTGTATGTTTTAAGGTTCCAATTCTATTTCGATGTTAATGCTGTTTAGATTTAACACAAGTGCTATCTATTTGTGAAACAAATTGCAATATTGCTACCTATTACGTATCATATTTTTCTATTGAAATATCAAAGGAAGCATTGCAACGTGAAAACTCGCGGCTCGGCGCTGTAGTAGCCGTTCGCCTGGTTAGGAGGGCGCGGGTTCAATCCCAGCCAAGACCTGGATTTTTTTTACTTTCTATTTTTTAATAGTACGAAACAATTTTTTGAGAATTTCGCCTAATCCTTTGAGCACATAAAAGCTCAAAGGGTCAGGTGGTTGTCTTTTTTGTTATTTTAGCGACTTTAGCCCAACGCGTTAACAACTGCACCACTGAGGTTGGTTCCCTCTCTTATTTATTAATCGTTGATCTCATTCTATTTTTAAGTGTTATTATTCAAATCCAAAGCGCTACCTCCAAAGCTAACCAGGCTGGCCGGTTCCAATACAATCTGCCCATTAAAAATGGCCCATTTTAATTGATCAAGGCCGGGGGCTACAGAGTGAGTTTAAACTCGCTTTAACTCTCGGATGAAGCAATCTGATTGGTTCATTTTTAAAAATTTCAGCCAATCAGATCAGATTGTTTAAACCGAGATTAGAAATTAAACGGAGTTTAAACTCACTTTCTGGCCCCGGCCTTAAAATGTATGCAATGGAAATAAGTCTATAGCCTTATTGGTTATATGTGTGGTAACTTGAGCAAAAGTTTCTTGTCCACTCCCATGTTAAACTGTAGAAAAAATATCCTATTGCAGGGGTTTCCAACTAGCGGCCCGCGGGCCACAATGCTCCCCTGTGTACATATGTGGCCCGCGAAGTACTTGCCAATGTAGCATGTGGCCCGCATACACATGGAAGTTGGCAACCCGGTACATAACGACAACCTCAATGTTCACTGCGCCTCAGTAGTTTCATTCAATTGCCACTAGAGTGCAGGTCATGCTCCAGCAATGTGATTGGCTGAAATTTTTAAAAATCAACCAATCAGATTGATTAATCCGAGAGTTAAACTTAAACCGAGTTTAAACTCACTTTGCGGCCCCCGTTCTTGGAACGTACTGTGACTGGAGCGTGGATAAAATTCCATGCCTCGGCTGGGATCGAACCCACGCCCTCCTGTTTACCAGGCGAGCGTCTTGACCACTACGCTACCGAGGCAGATAATTTCCGGCGGGGTCGAACCTGGGACCTGCACTCAGCCTCTTGAGAACAATCGAATAGCTACATTAATCAAGTAGCGACCAGTGGCGGCATTACCAGTGTAGAAAGGTTATTGAAATATGGAAATTGATTGCAAAGAAGGCACTTAGAAATGCTGTGATACCCACAAAAGTTTGAACAGTACGCCACCAAGGCAGAACCTTAGCAGTTAGGTATCTAGTGAGCTGAACCCTTATCAAACATGTCCTTTATATTATTTCAGGTAGTAGACAGAATCTCAAGTTTGAATGGGCAGTCACGGACTGGTCCAAATGTTCACAACCATGTGGTGGTAACGGATATAGGGTAAGTGTGTTCAAAAGGGTAAAAACAAGGTATATAAGTAGGGTATTTTTTTGTAATTTGTAATGATACTTTATTTATTTGTAATAACAATTTTACAATACAAACATGTTAAATAATCCGCAGTTTGATAATTAATAAATGACTAAGAATACACCTAATATGAAATATGTCCCCTTGAATAGTGTAAAATGGAATACAATATAGTCTGTTAAACTTAAATAGGGTAAGTTATATGATAGGAGAAAGCCAGTCATTCCGAGAAGGAACCTGTAGAACCAGAATAAAGTTCGCCCCGGGCGGAGATCAAACCCGTGACCTTGCGCTTACAAGGCGGATGCGCTACCCTCCAAGCTAACTAGACTGGCCGGAGTGGCCGGTTCCAATACAATCGGCCCATTAAAAATGATCCGGTTGTGTCATCTTGTTGTTACAAGGTTCGACCCATACATACAGAGTGGCAGCCTACAAATGACTTTTTTCCATTAGGCGCTTTAACAGTTGTGTGTCGTTCGCGTCGCATAAATGACTTTAAATATTATGGTCTACAATGAAAATATTGGATTGAAATAAAACATTTCGTTTTTCAGATGCGCGCCGCTCACTGCATGGCTCCTTATAACTACCTTCTCCTCTATTATCATTTCAGACGTACATCTACTGGATTCAGAAGATGGTATTCTTCCTCTGCCTCTGTTTCCTCTAGCTCTGGCGCAGACAGACCAGAGGTTTGGATCTGATGATGAAGAGATGGGGGAGGAGTTTATACTGGGCAAAGGTAAGTTAGATTTGTTGGGCTTTAAACAGGGAGTATACCAGCCTGAATTTCCTTTGCTAAAGAAATAGCAAAGGTTGAGTGCGAAGGGCATCCACTCGTAAAATGTCTAGCCAAAACCAAATTTTCCGGCGGGGTCGAACCTGGGACCTGCACTCTGCCTCTTGAGAACAATGGAATAGCTACATTAATCATGTAGCGACCAGTGGCGGCATTACCAGTGTAGAAAGATTATTGAAATATGGAAATTGATTGCAAAGAAGGCACTTGGAAATGCTGTGATACCCACAAAAGTTTGAACAGTACGCCACCAAGGCAGAACCTTAGCAGTTAGGTATCTAGTGAGCTAAACCCTTATCAAACATGTCCTTTATATTATTTCAGGTAGTAGACAGAATCTCAAGTTTGAATGGGCAGTCACGGACTGGTCCAAATGTTCACAACCATGTGGTGGTAACGGATATAGGGTAAGTGTGTTCAATAGGGTAAAAACGAGGTATATAAAAGTAGGGTATGTCCCCTTGAATAGGGTAAAATGGAATGCAATATAGTCTGTTAAACTCTGTTTATCCTGCTCGAATGAGACTGAAAAGTCCCTTTACTCCCGCAGACTAAACAAGGTACAAAATGCCCAAAATAGGGTAAGTTATTACAAAATCGAAAAGAAAAAGAGGATACAATAGGAGAAAGCCAGACATTCCGAGAAGGGACCTGTAGAGCCAGAATAAAGTTCGGCCCGGGCGGAAATCAAACCCGTGACCTTGCGCTTACAAGGCGGATGCGCTACCCTCCAAGCTAACTGGACTGGCCGGAGTGGCCGGTTCCAATACAATCGGCCCATTAAAAATGATCCGGTTGTGTCATCTTGTTGTTACAAGGTTTGACTCATACATACAGAGTGGCCGGCTATAAATGACTTTTTTTCCATTAGGCGCTTTAACAGTTGTGTGTCGTTCGCGTCGCATAAATGACTTTAAATATTATAGTCTACAATGAAAATATTGGATTGAAATAAAACATTTCGTTTTTCAGATGCGCGCCGCGCACTGCATGGCGGTCCTGCACAACCGGACGCGCAACGTCGACGCCGCCCTCTGTATCGACGCGGGCCTGACCGCCGTGCCTGTCATCGAAGCGTGCGGCGCGCGCTACTGTCCGGTATGGAAGACAGGCCTGTGGGAGGCGTGCGATGCGGCGCAGTGCTTCACTTGGAACACGGGTGAGTATTAGAATAGAACGCGCGCCTCAGTGCGGCGCGCGCTACTGTCCGATTTGAAAGACAGGCCTGTAGGAGGTGTGCGTTGCGGCGCAGTGCTTCACTTGGAAAACGGGTGAGTATTAGAATAGAACGCACAGTGCGATGCGGCGCAGTGCTTCACTTGGAACACGGGTGAGTATTAGAATAGAACGCGCGCCTCAGTGCGGCGCGCGCTACTGTCCGATATGGAAGACAGGCCTGTAGGAGGTGTGCGTTGCGGCGCAGTGCTTCACTTGGAAAACGGGTGAGTATTAGAATAGAACGCACGCCTCTGTGCGGTGCGCGACATAGAAGCGTGCGGTGCGCGCTACTGTCCGGTATGGCTAGAAAGGATAGATGTGATTTTATATTTGTGCTTCCTCTTCTCCTCTTGTTATTGTAGCTATGCAGACGCGTACCATTTGGTGTGAGGCAGAGAATGGCACAAACGCACGCCTCTGTGCGGTGCGCGACATAGAAGCGTGCGGTGCGCGCTACTGTCCGGTATGGCTAGAAAGGATAGATGTGATTTTATTTGTGCTTCCTCTTCTCCTCTTGTTATTGTAGCTATGCAGACGCGTACCATTTGGTGTGAGGCAGAGAATGGCACTCATTTGAACGGGAGTTATTGTGAGCATGACATCACACCGGTTACACGTCAGGAGTGCTACAATGATCTGTGTAAGGGAGTGTGGCGCGTGGGAGAGTGGTCAGACGTAAGTGAACTTTCATTTTCATAAGTTTAAGGAGTGCTTTCTTTAGACTGTCAGAGAGACGTGTAGTTTAGACGAGTGATAGTGATAGTGGTCAGAGAATTACTAAGGAAATTGTAAAAAAAAAAAAAAAGAAGAAGATTACCTACCTCTGTTAGTATAGCTGTACTTGCTTACAAAAAAAGGTCAATCCCGAACCAAGGCTAATCTTGTTCCTCAGTTAAGAAAAAAAAAAATGCATTTTTAGATTCGGTAGGTACCTAATTGGTTTACCTTAGTTACCCCCGAAGTTTTTTTTTTTACCAAGAGGTTTTACCCCAATGTTATAATAATATAGTCATTGTTCACACTGACCTCACGGAAATTATGGCACCATTCCTGGCCGCTCAACCCGCTAAAAAACCTCCCCGCTCTTCTTTCTTGGTCCCGGAACTTTTCTGTTATGACTTCGGGATACCCCAATGTTATAATAATAATAATCATTGTTCACACTGACCTCACGGAAATTGAAACAGCATGTTGAGCTTCTGGCTAACACTAAGAAATAAAACATACAGGGTGGTCCTCACCCTGTATGATTTATTTCTTCCTAGATCATCACAGAAATCATTTTCTGCTGGACAGCATGTTGAGCTTCTGGCTAACACTAAGAAATAAAACATACAGGGTGGTCCTCACCCTGTATGTTTTATTTCTTCCTAGATCATCCGAGCAATCACACAAATCATTTTCTGCTGTCTTTTCTAGTCCCACTCAAACTGGTTGAGTTTTAATGTGAGGAGACGGGAAGCATGTCGCCGAATAGAAAGTTCAACCCCCCGTCACTAAAAACCTTAAGGTGTGCCCAAACATAGTCGACCGTCAATCGGCGAGAGAAATATATGTTGTCGAGGCAGTGTGGACAGTTCAGTCGACATCGATCGACGGCCGGTCGACTAAGTGTGGATACACCTTTATACCTAGTAAGACACTGGCGTTTAACTCTTTTAAAAAAAGTTCAAATTTTGTAACCTATCTCTATAAAATGAGAATCTTAAGCTCACAAACTACGGATCAACCCCTACTACAGCAACACTTATAGAACAGTTGCGCTTACTTGGGTGATGTTTCAAAGTCATAGAGCAGGAAAAATGAGTACCAACGGAATTTTTCTTTTTCTTCTACGGACTTCTAGATACCGAGATAAATCGATTTAAAAAATACCGGTAAATCGTGAACACGCTCCCGTAGGCGATGACGTCATAATTCATAACTCCCGCTTCGTTTGTTTGTGCGCAAGCGTTTTGACGTGAAATTGGACGTCACAACTCGTTGAACTTTTTCATTAGAACGGCATTAAGAATTGAATTTTTGACCTTTTAAAGTTACTTTTTCGGAGTTTTGACCTCATATTTGGATTTTTACAACTTTTTACGTAGGAATCGACCTTTTATTAATAATATTTTCCCAATTGCAACTGCTCCATCCAGCAATCTGATTGACCAATCTTCATACAAAGTTTAAAATCAACCAATCAGCTTAATCCAACATTATTGCTTACCGTTATGTGTTTTTGGATACTTGATTGTTTCTTCATCCGTTCAGTATAAAATCCGCCCGGGCGGGAATCGAACTCGCGACCTAGCGCTCACAAGGCAGACAGACCCCTACTCTCCAACATATTGCTGACCGTTATATATTTTTTTTATACTTGATTGTTTCTCATCCGACTCGAATTTTTCCTTCTTTTAAATTCCTCATTATTGAAATTCTCGCAGACTCTCTTGCCGTTTCAGGTGTACGCAGGCGTGCGCGGGCACGACGCGCTTTCTAGGTGTTGTGGTTCTCGAGATAGAGTGATCAGTGTGTGAAATGTGAATGAGTGAATGGATCTTGTTCTTATAATATAAGATTCGTAAAATCGGGGTTCCTTATAAAAGTTTATAAAATCTAGGTTACATTACAAAACAGAGAAAACACGTCTGAATTTCAATACTGGTTATTGGGACCTACCTACCTATTTGAACCTCAAATCATCGATTAAATTCCATTCCCCCTTTTTGGAGTTTCCCTTATTGTCTTAACTTATTTTTTATTTTTATTTATTAAGAGAACAACTTTCAGCTTTGCACATCACTTTCTCTCGATTTTTTCCCTCCTCTTCTCTATTGTATTGTACAGCACCAGTATTTCCCCTGCACTTTGAACTCTTTCTTATTACATACGAACCTGGATAATATGGAACTCTGGATACTTGAAATGAATATTTGTGAAATATTTGAAGTCAAAGTTCTCTGGGTTATTTGTGGGTATGCTGGAGTCACGGCTCAGGGTATGGTGTTTCGCCCTTCTGTGGCACCATTCCTGGCCGCTCAACCCGCTAAAAAACCTCCCCACTCTTCTTTCTTGTTAAAACAACTTAGAACAGACTGTCAGGTTAGAACAACTTGTTCCATTATGCTAACAGAAGACAGTTATAATATGCAGTAGTGTGCTTCCACTTATCGACGCCTAAAACAGTTTTGTTTGACTCTGGTCCAAGCAGTATGATTTTATTTTTAAGAATTACAACCTCTTCGTATCGGTTGTCTCTGTTAGAAGATCCCCAATCCTCTATGATTGGTTTGACTCTCTTTATTTTGTTGGGGTTAGCCAGGCTGTCCCAAAGAGTTTGCCATTTGGCTTCAATGACCTTAGCGGAAAAGTACACTAATTGAATACTAAGGAATTTCAGAAAATTTTAAAACAAACAGCTTTCCTCGGATTGTTTTTAAAGCCATGTTTTTTTTTTATGGATTAGATTTAATATTTTCACACATGGCCTTGCTGCTTAGCGTGTAAATAAATAAATAAAAAAAGATTTAATATTTTAAATTGCTCCATGGGGTAAAGAGAAAGCCATATGTATTACTTATTTATATTGAGATGATTTGTGTTTATGTATGTTTATATAAATAAATGGTTATATGTTTATTTAGAGTGACAGGATTCTCCAATAGGTGCTCTTCCACTCAACCACAGAAATATGTTCAGGTTTCGCTCATTTCTGATTGATTGATTGATTGATTGATTGATTGATTGATTGATTGATTGATTGATTGATTGATTGATTGATTGATTGATTGATTGATTGATTGATTGATTGGTTGATTGATTGATTTATCTCAACATGTTCCAGTGTTCGGCGCCCTGTGAGGGGGACGGTATGAAGTATCGCATCCTACAATGTGTCTGGTACGGAACAAGGCGGCCCGCCGGCAACGCATGCCGAGACCAGACGAGGCCGTCTGTTATGAAGATATGCCGCGGCAGCCCTTGTACGGCAAACAGTAAGTTTGATATTCTATTATATAATAAATCCGGCCTGAAGGGCCAAAAAATTACAATCCGGTCCGGAGGAACATTTTTTTTTTAATCCGGTTCGAAGGGCCCAAAAATATTTTTTAATCCGGCCCGAAGGACCAATTTTTTTTTTTTTTTAATCCTGTCCGAAGGACCAAATTTTTTTAATCCGGCCGGAAGGATCAAAAATATTTTTTTAAAATCCGGCCCAAACGACCAAAAATAAATAATATAAAGGATTGTTTCGCCCGTTTCAGACGCCAAGTGTGAGGATCGTTCCCGGTACTGTCGTAATGTGAGGAAGATGAATCTATGTAAACTAGAGCGCTATCAGAAAGAGTGCTGTAGCTCTTGTAAACAGTCCACCCTGTAAATAAACTTCTTCCCTCTCTTGTTTAGGGAATTTTTAATTGTGTTAAGCATATTTAAATGCTTGTCACAAACAGCGTTCCCCGATTATTACCCCTGGATAAATTTCATGACTTGACATGGACTCGAACCACCAACCTCCAGATCCAAAGTCCAACGCGTTAACAACTGCACCACTGAGGTTGGTTCCCTCTCTTATTTATTAATCGTTGATCTCATTCTATTTTTAAGTGTTATTATTTAAATCCAAAGCGCTACCTCCAAAGTTAACCAGGCTGGCCGGTTCCAATACAATCTGCCCATTAAAAATGACCCATTTTAATTGATCAAGGCCGGGGCTACAGAGTGAGTTTAAACTCGCTTTCACTCTCGGATGAAGCAATCTGATTGGTTCATTTTTAAAAATTTCAGCCAATCAGATCAGATTGTTTAAACCGAGATTAGAAATTGAACGGAGTTTAAACTCACTTTCTGGCCCCGGCCTTAAAATGTATGCATTGGAAATAAGTCTATAGCCTTATTGGTTATATTATACATATATATTTTATATTTTATTTAGGTCGGGACACACATAACCCTACCGAGCTCGCGCCTTTAACTGGGCAATAATTACCTACCTACCTACCTAGGTAAAAAAAAAAAAATATATACATACCTAATCCTAAGTTATAATACCTACCTAAAAGACATAACCTTCTTATTTGTAGAAATTTTCCCCAAAATTTTATGCTCTTAGGTTCCACTTATAATTTCAGGCATTTGTAGAGAATTGCCTGAACATTTTGTATGTTTTAAGGTTCCAATTCTATTTTGATGTTAATGCTGTTTAGATTTAACACAAGTGCTATCTATTTGTGAAACGAATTGCAATATTGCTATTACGTATCATATTTATCTATTGAAATATCAAAGGAAGCATTGCAGAACTGGTCGTGCAAGTTCGGGCATTTCCGGAGCAGTCCACTTTGATCTTCTTCTCTCCATTGTGGACGGTGAGCAGGGTTGTTTCCGCCTTCGTGGGAGAGAGACGGAACTCGCATCTGTCTGTGACGTCACCGCTGTGGCCCGTCAACTCCCAGGAAACATATTCTGACCCCGCTGTGAGGGAAGAGGCCGCGTCCGCTTGAATCCGACAGGTTCCATCCGTGTGGAACTTCAAGACGAACTCCGGCGCGACAACTGCTACGGTTTCCTCACGATAGTTGTAAACGACAGTGAAATAGTCGTCGTGGGAGATCAAAACGGAAATGCTGACGAGGACGTAATCCTCTGATGTGTCCTCAAATAAAATACCTAACCAGCTTTTATGTATTTTTATTAGGGTAAAATATTGAAAAATAAAATAATAATAATCAAAATTTAGCTTAAATTTATTTGAATTTTAATGCTCCAAATACTTGGTAGACTGTATTGTAAAATATAATAAAATCTAAATCTCATTGTTAAAAATAATATAAATACTACCTAGTACTAACCTATTAACAATAATAACGATTAATTATTAACTTCTTCTTCTTCTTTTTCTTCGCCTTTTCCCGTGTACAGACGGGGTCGGCGTTTTTCGTCAGCCCTCAATCAGCCCTAGGGTGATTGCTTTGGGCTGACATTTTGGTTTTGGCTACAAAATTTTACGAGTGGATGCCTTTCGCACTCAACCTTTGCTATTTCTTTCGTGCTATGAAGGTTAAAGATGGATCTTATAGCACGCTTTTGCAACAGAAATATATCATCACATCCTGCCGCAAAGCCCCAGTAGATACTTCCATAGCTCATAATGCTATGGAAGTAGGCGTGATATGATAACAGGGCTGCGCTGGGGCCCACATTTTTAGAGACAGATCTAATTGCAAATATTGCAGATCCCAATTTGGGCTTGAGGTTTGAAATGTGGGTTTTCCATCGCAGCCCCGCATCAATCGTAACGCCCAGGAATTTAACTTCCTCGGCAGGAGAGATGGATATAGAGGAATTAGAGATAGGATGGAGAGATGAGGCTGAACGCGGCCCGAAGTAGAGGTATGATGTCTTTCCCACATTCAGGCTCAGCTTGTTACAGCTGAACCAAGATGTTATACTTGACATCACACCTCTAGTTCTGCTCTCAACCTCGGCATAGGTTTTTCCACCAACCAGAATAGTGGTGTCATCGGCAAAGAGTATGAACTTCACCAGAGGGTCAGAGACGATGTTTGGAAATTGTTTGCAAAGGAGGCACTTGGTAATGTTGTGATATCCCCAAAAGTTTTGAAAAAGCTCTGCTTTACCACAAATAATTTGAGAAAAAAAATGAATTGATCCAATCGAATTGCTTCATCCAAGAGTTAAACTTAATTAATTTAAACTCAAATTGTGGGAATCATTATGACCCGTGTGCAAGCAGCCTAACTATTTTAAGAGCCCGTTTCCACTTGTGAGTTGTGGGTTTCATCCGATTTTTTTCCGAATGTCTTGCAGGTAATGTAATATAAGTGAGAGTGTTCGCACTAAACACGACACGATTTTTTTTTCCAAACGACACAAAATGTCCTTGTAGGCAATGTAATTTAAATGCGAGTGTTCGCACTAAACACGACACGATTTTTTTTCCAAACGACACAAAATGTCCTTGTACAATGTAATTTAAATGAGAGTGTTCGCACTAAACACGACACGATTTTTGTTTTCCAAACGACACAAAATGTCCTTGTAGGCAATGTAATTTAAATGAGAGTGTTCGCACTAAACACGACACGATTTTTTTTCCAAACGACACAAAATGTCCTCGTAGGCATTGTAATTTAAATGAGAGTGTTCCCACGACACACGACACGATTTTTTTTTCCAAACGACACAAAATGTCCTTGTAGGCAATGTAATTTAAATGAGAGTGTTCCCACTACAAACGACATGATTTTTCCGAACGACAAGTGGGACCGGACAAAATTTTATACATACAACAATACTTTTTACCTCTTTTATATATCTCCATTGAACTTCTGTGTTACATGTGTCCTCAACGGTTACAGTCGTCGTGAAGCGTGTCCCGTCCGCATAGGTGACATACAGCGTTGCGTCTTCACAGAAACACATACGAAGTCCATCTTCTCGCGTCAGCAGCATCGAGTTATCCTGTAGGTTTCTCCGTTGAGTCACTTTCATGGTGGACTCTTCCAGGAGCGTTCGGCCGTTTTGAGTCTGATAGAGATTCCCTTCCGCGGACCTTGTCTTCCACGTCACGGTTCCGTCTTCTCTAGAGACGCTGGTTGACGGACCGACATTGGACGGACTGGTCAGGACAGCCTCTCCCGTCGGGGTCATCACGAGGATGTCCCCTTCGTTTTGGCCACGGACGAGCACGCACGCGTTTAGCAAGTACTTCCGGATGCGGCGCGGGAGAACCTCACGCGTCGTGAAGTACTGCGTGATGCAAAACGGAAACGCGTTTTCGTTGGTCACGTCAACCGTGAGACCGCTCGGATGTGACACAATCGGGAAGTAGTCGGGCGTCACTATCATGAACTTGTGAAGCAACTCAATGCCCTGCTCGTACACATTGCTGCTCACCCCGAGGAAAGACGAGAGCGACGTGTGAAGCAATGTGGTGTAGCTGTTCTCACGGATCTCAAACCCTTCGTCCGACTCCGCCCAGAGGTCACGGCCCGTGGGGAAATTGTTTCTCTTGAACCGGATCCTTACGTCTGAGTTCAAACAGATATGGAAGTCGACTGAGATGATACCGGCCCGCACTGTGTCCAGGCTCGTATGAGTGTACACAGTGTGTGGGCTCCGCTCCGCCAAACCCGCTCGCGGCTGAATGCGACACGCTACGGTGGTGTGGTCGACGTTCTTGTAAGTCCATCCGTTCTTCGCGATTCGAAGCGACACGGTTTCGTCGAATCGATAAACCGTTGACGAGCCTTGGTTCTCAATGAGCTGAGGAATCCCGTACTTGTAGTTCACATGCTTGAAAGGAGGAATCGATTCCTCGCTGGATAAAGTAACTTCATCTTCGCCACTACTTCCAGTGGCCTCTGCCGGACCTTCGCTGTAATTCTCGACAAACATGGAGAGCTCGTATTTGATGGAATCAGACAGGACGAACATTTCCTTCAAGGACGGCACGTGTTGACACACATCTGACGAGTGTTGAGACTGTTGAGAGGAAGCTGGCTGAGGTGTTCGACAGGCGAGTCGCTCACGGAGACTAGATTCCTCCATTACGCTCATCTGATGATGATAGAAGTCATGCAGTCCCAACACGGTGGGAATGATGAACTTCCACTCTGTCGTTGCGTGCGCCTCGTTCCAACAATGCAGCAGCAAGTCGCCCGTTACAGGAAGACGAACCAGGGACATGCGATCTGTTGTGGTGACGCGAGAGAAGAAGAGCTGAACCATAAGATCGGATGCGAAGTTTTCCGTGTAGTTGAACAAGGCACTCGGCTTCATTTCTTGCCCACTCGGCTTCTTTTTCTGTGTTACCTATTTTTATTTGTTAAATATAATTTTAGTTTTATGTTAATCCTGGAGCCTTTCGCACAATGGAAACGCAGTCGTTCGGCTTTAGCGCGGGTTAGCGCACCACCGCGCTGCTTCAGCCTTGTCTCACATTAGAAGTGTAATAGCGCGTAAAACCAAACCTATGAAAATGATAGAATAGAATATAATATACCTTGTTTATCCTGCTCGAATGAGACTAAAAAGTCCCTTTACTTGCGCAGTCTAAACAAGGTCTCGTGTATTTCATAGGCTTATGAAGAAGTTTGACATAGGGAACTGTAACTGCTATGGTCTTATCGTCCCGAAATCGAAGAGAGAAGGAAGACAAGATAGGAGAAAGCCAGCGGTTTCGAGAACGAACATTATCCGTTCAGGATAAAATTCGCCCCCGGCGGGAATCGAACCCGCGGCCTAGCGCTTAAAAGACAGACGCACTACTAACCAAGCTAACCAGGCTGGTGATTTCATAGGTTTGGTTTCGCAGGCATCTGTGTTACCTATTTTTATTTGTTAAATATAATTTTAGTTTTATGTTAATCCTGGAGCCTTTCGCACAATGGAAACGCAGTCGTTCGACTTTAGCGCGGGTTAGCGCACCACCGCGCTGCTTCGGTCTTGTTTCACATTAGAAGTGTAATAGCGCGTAAAACCAAACCTATGAAAATGATAGAATAGAATATACCTTGTTTATCCTGCTCGAATGAGACTAAAATAAAGTCCCTTTACTTCCGCAGTCTAAACAAGGTCTCGTGTATTTTATAGGTTTATGAAGAGGTTTGACATAGGGAACTGTAACTGCTATGGTCTTGTCGTCCCGAAATCAAAGAGAAAAGGCATACAGGATTGGAGAAAGCCAGCCGTTCCGAGAACGAACATTATCCGTTCGGGATAAAATCCGCCCCCGGCGGGAATCGAACCCGCGACCTAGCGCTTAAAAGACAGACGCGCTACTAACCAAGCTAACCAGGCTGGTGATTTCATAGGTTTGGTTTCGCAGGCGACTACGGGCTACTCAAAACTATACTTCCAAGACGGGCCCAGTGAACTGACGGGCCTTAAATAAAATCCAATCCTATGAAAATGATACCTGGGCTTCTTTTGGTCGGAAACTTGGTTTGTAGTCTGTTTGAGATCTTTATTTGGTTGAAAATCCTCATTTGAATATTCGTATGGTACACTAAGATCACTGCCTTCCTCGTTAATACTGAGAACCTCCGTGTCTTTCTTAAACGCATCAGTCTCTTTTCGTCGATCCAAACCGGAGGCGAGATTCGCATCGAGGAATTTTTTGAGATCAGGAATCAAATCTTGACCAAGCTCAGTGTCACAGGTTGGCTCAGTTTCCAGCCAAGGTAGACTCAGGTAATAGTCCAAATAAAAGCGTTTGTCGAGGAAGGATTGTGCGGGCGTCGATTTGCCGTGAGTAGTGGGTGACCAAGCGTTCACGTGTTTCTGAGTTGTGGGTGAGCAACTGTTCAACCTGTGACTGATGTGTAGTTTGATCCACTCTATAAATTCAGACGGGAATGCGTCAATAGGTTGTGCGAAATGTGTTTGCGTAAGACCGACCATATAGGTCCGGAGTAACTCCAGTGTTATCTCCCACAAGTGTGTCTTGCCTTGCTCCAAGCCGTACGCTAACTTCGCGTGATCTCGTGCGTTGATTACGTTCGTGCTCGTGGTTCCCGCGTTCAGTACGTAGTAGTCGTCGAGTTGATTCGTGAGATCAAGTAGGACGGTGGCCAAGGTAAACACCTTCACGTTGTCATCAGCAAGTTCCTCGGATTGAACGGCCGCCGTGGATTGTACGGAGGCCGTCGAAGGCAATGTTACCTGCGGCGCGGGTTTAGGAATACCAGAGTCCGTGGTCAGGACTGGTACTTGTTCCAAAACGCTGTGAAGAACACACGCCACGGTCGCGCCTGTTGTCAGGAGACACACCTTGTATTCTGTGAGAGCGTCAAGTCCCACGCGCCGCACCGTGCGCATGTTCTGCACGCCCGCCTGACTTACATGGCACTCGTGCGCGCGCACAATGTTCCGAATCTTCGCCTGCACGCTTCGGATGTCTTCGTGTAAACTCGTGCGGTACGACTCGACCAGGGAACGCAGACTGGCACCACTGTGTAAATCCACGTACGGTATGGCAACGTCAACAAAGATTGTCTCGCGAAACGTGAGCGGACTGTCCGTCCGCAGCGCGTCGATCGTTTTCCAAAACACTCGGATGTCCTCGTCCAGTGCCTTCGTGGGTTCTCGGCAAATTCCGGCCGGCTTCGGGATACTTCGCTTGAGTTTATTCCGGAACGGATACTCTTTCACGTAGTTTTCGTAAAACGTATCGTACGCCGGTTGCTGACACAGTTCCGGGTCATGGATAAGTCTCACTATAGCGCGTATGGGTACGCCCGACTCGATAAGAACCTTAGGCAGGTACGGATTATACATCGTGGTGATTAGTACAAACAGTTCACCGCCAGGGTCGCGTCGCGCGGTGACCTTGATTTTGCCCCGCTTCACCAGACTGGACAGGGTTGTGGTGGATCCCTCGCGCCCCAGGCGAGTCTCTATCCAAGCCAGCTCTCTCTTAATCGCTCGGACTAGCGGTTGGCATTTCTCAAAGGCCGGAACTTCTCGGTTCTCCGGAAGGCCGGTGTCCGAGACTGGATTCCCTGACGCAACTCTTGAAGCCCGCGCTGACTTCGTAGTTGACGCACTCTCTTTGCTAATCGACTTGAAGATCTGCTTATCATTCAGAACAAAGTACTCATCATCGGATGGCATATCGTTGATGTGGTAGACATAAGGAGACAAATGACTGTCGGATTCGACTAGAAGGACGATGTAAAGATGGGAACGGTCGGTGTCGGATGCGGCTGTTTCGGAGCGTTTGAAATCGGACCGGTATTCGGATCGGGACGTTGTGAATTGGGAGCGATCCATGGTCGTGTCCCGAGGGTTGAATTGTCACGGACGGTACGAAGGGGTTAATCTAAAAGAAGAAAAAATGAGGGAATGTAAATTATTTGGACCGCGTTTTACGAAGTTGGAGTTGGTTTCAATTCTGTATTGAACTGCCATGCTCAATCCTATACCATGTTTCAATTCAATTCAATTCAATTCAATTCTTCTTCTTCTTCTTCTTCTTCTTCTTCTTCTTCTTCTTCTTCTTCTTCTTCTCTTTCAGAACTTTTAATTTGTAATTTGTTTATATTTTTCTTACTTTTTTTTTCTTTTATAATTATATGTAACTTAACAAAATTATATCAATAATGAGGTGCTCTATTAAATTGTTGGTATAATGGAACAACTTGTTCTAAGCTGACCGTCTAAATAAAGCACTACTTATACTTATATAGTATATATAGTGAAGGAAGTGTCAGGATCTGAAGTTCCCCAAACCAGGCTCTGCAAGGGTCATTGTAGGATCCTCGTTTTAAAATACCTATGTAACTTATCAAAATTATATCAATAAAGAGGTGCTCTATTAAATTGTTGGTATAATGGAACAACTTGTTCTAAGCTGACAGTCTAAATAAAGCACTACTTATACTTATAAACTTTATTCCGTGACCATTACCATGCCTGCGTCACATCATACACTCATCGACGCAACACTTCTCTATCCCATGCTCCAATATATACAATCCGAAGTACATGGCCAGCGTGGCTAAGGCCCATAGGAACGCCATACCGTACAGAAACGCCAGTATTTTCGAAACGGCCATGTCTGAGCGTACGAGGGACCTTTTCCTGTGTTCGCCACACATGACGTAGATTTCCTTCTGATGGTTTACCGTTTTGAGGACGCGTCCGTGAAATTTCGGCCCTTCGTCACCGGATTCGAGGACGTTTGGGAGAAGAAATTCTGGTCCTTCGCGGCCGGATTTCGAAATCTTAGCGAAGAGTTCACGCCAGAGCGGTAGATCTGCTGATTGGTTGTGGAAGTTCAGATTGTCGACGCCCGATTGGTTGGAAATCTTGAACAGTTCACGCCAGAACAGAAGCTCAATTTTCGATTGGTTCAGATTTTTGCCTGTCGATTGGTTGGAATCCTCAGTGACCCGTTGGTGCCTGAATGGACTCCCCACTGGCATGTTGCTTTCGGCTGGACTCGGAACACTTGGACTCCCTTCGGTTTGATTCGGCTCGTTCCCCTCCCTGTGATTCTCCCTTCGTATCCGCCTCGCCTTTCCCCGCCTGTTACTCGATCGGCGTGTCCGGTTTCCGATCTTTCCCGAACGACTTCCTGTCGGGTATCCGATCTTTCCCGAACGTCTTCCGGACCGTTCCGACGAACTGAAACTCTCAAAGCGGAATACGCGCTGTTCAATATGCTTCTCTAGGTCGACGACAGCGTCACCACTGCCCAACAGCGTCCGACCCTGGACGTCTTTCCGACGCTCTCCGCTGTCGGACTGTTTCGTGAACTTCGTCTTTTTGAGCATCCTACTTTGTCCGTCTTGTCCACCGTCGACAAACTGGTTTGTCTCTGTGGACTGTGTCCCCTCATAGCCAGCGTCTAGAGGTGAAATTGTTGTGGAGGTCGTGCTACCTGGATAGTCCTCATAGTCTGAATAGTCTGTATTCGGCTCGAGTTTTATCCTTTCAAAGCCGCCATCCTCTGCATAATCGTATTCCGTGGTGGGTTCCTCTGTGATGTACTTTCTCCGACTCCTATCCTCATCCATGACATTGGAGGGCATGGTGTATCTTCTCACACCCCTATCTTCCTTTTCCTCCTGAATAGTCTGTATTCGGCTCGAGTTTTATCCTTTCAAAGCCGCCATCCTCTGCATAATCGTATTCCGTGGTGGGTTCCTCTGTGTTGTACTTTCTTCGACTCCTATCCTCATCCTTGACATTGGAGGGCATGGTGTATCTTCTCACACCCCTATCTTCCTTTTCCTCCTCCTCGAAGGGCACCCATTGGCGGGGAATGAGCCAGTGGGACTCGCCGCACCGGAAGCCCAAACAGTGGGGCGTCTCCTTGAATTTGAAAATTCAAAATTAAAAGTGAATCACTAGAATGGAAAGATTACCTACCTACCTGAAAACAGATGAATGGGTAAAAGGCAGAGCGGGAAAGATTAGGAAAGATTACCTACCTACCTGAAAACAGATGAATGGGTAAAAGGCAGAGCGGACTAAGTCCAAAAATCGACTTTCTGGGTTATCTATATCGTTGGAAAGAGTGCGAAAAGATCTACTTTTTATATTGGTTGCGAACTTTACTTTAGTGTTGTATTGAAATGAGAGCAAAAACAAAATGGCTATCTCTATTTAAACCTTAACCAGAAATATGTATGATATAGTACTTGACACATACCTCCAACTCAACAAAATTGAAGAAAAAGTCATCAGAATTTCAAAAGAAGAATACTGTTTATTTTTTTCTTCTTCTTCTTCTTCTTCTTCTTCTTCTTCTTCTTCTTCTTCTTCTTCTTCTTCTTCTTTAACTTTTCTTCTCTTTCAGAACTTTTAATTTGTAATTTGTTTATATTTTTCTTACTTTTTTTTTTCTTTTATAATTACCAAACACGTAGCCGAAAAAAACCTCGGCCCCGCCGGGAATCGAACCCGCGGACAAATGCGTGACCAGTGTTATTATAGTTTTAGGTTAAACGCAAAAATTTGGACCGATTGCAATACTTTCATTACTAGTATAGCTCACTATACTGTAGTAATAGAAAGTAAAAAAGGGGCTTTCTTTTTCATTGTCGTGGCTATTGAATAATTACCCGAATACTAACCTAAATGGGCGTAATGGGAGACTTCTCTTTTTTTCTCCTCCTTCGGGAATAATTAACCAAAACGTTTGTCGTTTCATACATATGTCTGGACATGGTCTTCACTTGACTGGTGTGTAGTGTGACCATGTCCAGAAATATGTATGATATAGTACTTGACACATACCTCCAACTCAACAAAAAAGTTTGTCGTTGCACAAGAATTTATCGGTGTATTGGGGAAAGAAAAATCGTGCGAAAATAGAAGCTATGTGTGTTCTGGCTCGAAGTAAATTTTGAATTTTGACGGCTTATCAGTGTAGTACCTACAGTCCAGAAAAGTCCTGAATTTTGACTTCAAGGTACTGAAGTACCTACTGAATTTTCTCAAAAGTTGCTGAGTGTGTTTAAAATTCTGGCACACATCAACCTAGATTTGGGTATCCGGTACTCATTGATGGTGGTGGGGGTACGTGAGATTACATCCAGGTACCCAAGGGGTACGCGGGCGAAAAAAGGTTGACAACCGCTGGGCTATAGCTCATTGGATTCGGAAGCTGCTCGGTAAGTGAGAGACCCGGGTTCGAAACTTCTAAATCAAACCTTTCTAATTCATAGCAAAAAAAAAAAAAAAAACTACATACCTATATAATCTAAATCTAGTCCGAAACTTTGGAAAAAATCTTAATCAACCGGGTCGGCGTTTTTCGTCAGCCTCTCAATCAGCCCTAACTCGGGTGATTTCTTTGGACTTACCTTTGGTTTAGGCTACAAATTTTACGAGTGAATGCCCTTCACACTCAACCTTTGCTATAAAGTTAGCAAGGAAAATATCAGACTCGTATCCTCTCTGTTTAACGTCCCCCAGCCAGACAGTCGAACCCAATAATGAATATCTTAATTGTACTCCAGAGTTAACCCTTTTGTTCTCCTATCCCCTGGAAGATAGTGAGATCAATATTAAATAAGAAACAAACCTTATCTCTTTAGGAGACTAGTTCATTATATTATAGTTCATCCCGGGGAAAAATCGAACCCAATAATGAGTAGAATATACCCTGTTCATTCTGCTCGAATGAGACTGAAAAGTCCCTTTACTCCCGCACTCTAAACATGTTTGTTTATTTTACTACAAAGTTAACCCTTTCATGTTCTCCTGTCCCCTACCAGGTGAGGATGATAGCGAGATCAATATTAAACAGGAGCCAGACTCGGATGATGATATACAAGAGGTTAAGAATCGAACCCAAATATGAATAGAATAGAATATATGTACCTTGTTTATACTGCTCGAATAGGTCTGAATAGTCAATTTACTCCCGCAGTCTAAAGAAGGGTTTAGGAATAGCATAAAATATTATACCTTTGGTTCTGCTTTTCAAAGAATATACCTTGTTTATACTGCCAGAGACTGAAATATCCCCTTACTCCCGCAGTCTAAACAAGGTCTTGTGTATTGTAGTCCAAAATTAGTTTGTTTATTTTACTACAAAGTTAACCCTTTCATGTTCTCCTGTCCCCTGCCAGGTGAGGATGATAGCGAGATCAATATTAAACAAGAACCTGACTCGGATGATGATGTACAAGAGGTTAAGATGGACGAGGAACCAGTGAGTCAAACCAAACCCGAGAGTGCACCAGTCAAAACCACACTGGAAAAGGTAAACCACGGTTCCTAGCGCTTGCAATGAAGGTGCCTTCTAAACTAGGCTGGTTTTAACTCTATTAAATGATTGGGTGGTAGAGAATGCCATAGGCATTAACCCCACCCTTGATCAAACTTTATTTTGTATTTATATGTATATACTTTTTGTTACCATCTGTAAATTTAATTTAATAAAGTTTGATCCAATTGTGTAATAATAATAATAATAATAATAATTGCCAATATCTTATATTATAAAATCAAGATCGATCTTTTTCCAGGACACTGTCATTCCATTCTGATTGCATTCAAACAACTGTGGAAATATGAAGGTGCTGCCGTCTTCCAAAGATAAGGAGAAGAAGTATCGTAAAATTCAGAAAGCTCTGGACAAAGAGGTTTGTATTGATTAACTACTAATCAAAAATTTACCTACGTATTCAACAGTGTTGTACTGGGGCACATTATTTTTGTGCCCAAATGGGTAGGTACATATTTGGGAAAATTCTGTACCCCCAAAGATAAGGAGAAGAAGTATCGTAAAATTCAGAAAGCTCTGGACAAAGAGGTTTGTATTGATTAACTACTAATCAAAAATTTACCTTAGTATTTAACAGTGTTGTACTTGGGCACATTATTTTTGTGCCCAAATGGGTAGGTACATATTTGGGAAAATTCTGTACCCATAAGGAGAAGAAGTATCGTAAAATTCAGAAAGCTCTGGACAAAGAGGTTTGTATTGTTTAATCATAAAAAAACCTACTTACACAAAGAAGACCATTACCTACTAATCAAAAATTTACCCAAGTATTCAACAGTGTTGTACTTGGGCACATTATTTTTGTGCCCAAATGGGCAGGTACATATTTGGGAAAATTCTGTACCCAATACATGTTGTTATGGGTAGGCAAGGCCATATTTAGCAGTGGGCTACTATTACTTATTGTTGTCAAATGCTCAAATTATATTGAGGATAAAATTTCATACCTTGATGAGGATTGAAACTATGTCCTCCTATTTATCAGGCTATCTTGATGTAATTCAAAGGTAGAAGTACCTTTTTTTTGTGATGAAATAAATATTTTATATTTCATCACCAACCAACCTCAACAGTGCAGTGGTTAGCACAGTGGACTTTGAATCTGGAGGTTGATGGTTCGAGTCCAAGTCATGTAAGCAGGGAATGATATTTGTGACAAGCATTTATGCTTAACCCAATTAAAATTCCTATTTTATATTTCAGTTCGAGCTACATGAGTTGGATCAGATCAGTAACTCGTCGGAAGAGTCAGATGGGATCAGTGCTGAGTTTGAAATTCATCCGCTCTCCTATTACATTGACAACCGAGAAGATCTCATACAGCATATGTTTGCCACAATCAAGGTAAGTTTTACTTTCTCTTGCCTAGGCTATCTTGATGTAATTCAAAGGTAGAAGTACCTTTTTTTTGTGATGAAATAAATATTTTATATTTCATCACCAACCAACCTCAACGGTGCAGTGGTTAGCACAGTGGACTTTGAATCTGGAGGTAAATGGGTTCAAGTCCAAGTCATGTAAGCAGGGAATGATATTTGTGACAAGCATTTATGCTTAACACAATTAAAAATCCTATTTTATATTTCAGTTCGAGCTACATGAGTTGGATCAGATCAGTAACTCATCGGAAGAGTCAGATGGGATCAGTGCCGAGTTTGAAATTCATCCACTCTCCTATTACATTGACAACCGCGAAGATCTCATACAGCATATGTTTGCTACAATCAAGGTAAGTTTTACTTTCTCTTACCTATGGAGCAGTTGCAAATGGGTAAAAATTATTAATAAATGGTTGATTCCTATGTAAAAAGAAGTGAAAAATCCAAATCTGAGGTCAAAATTCCGAAAAAGTAACTTTTAAAGGTCGAAAATTCAATTTTTAATTGTCGTTCTAATGAAAAAGTTCAAAGAGTTGTGACATCAGATTTCACGTCAAAATGCGCAGAAACGCTTGCACACAAACAAACAAAGGGGGAGTTAGATATCAGTATATTATTTACAATATTAATTTGTAAAAAAAAAAAAAAAAAATACTTGTAGTCTAGTCCTAGTCAGCGCACATTGGTTTCCCGGTCACTGAAGTTCAGAAGCGTTGCGCGTGGTGGGTATTCGGATGTAAGGACGAAACTGAAAGTGGTGTCAAGAATAGTCAAGATGAAGAAAAAGAAGAAAGAAGAAGAAGGAGAAGAAGAAGAAGCAAAGAAGGAAGAAGAAGAAGAAGAAGAAGAAGAAGAAGAAGAAGAAGAAGAAGAAGAAGAAGAAGAAGAAGAAGAAGAAGAAAGATAACACCATTTCAAGTGGTACGGTAATTCCCACTGCTTTGTACGGTATTTGTTTTTCATTGGCCTTGTATTACCGCACGTGGACATGCTGAAGTTATATTGCTGTTCTAATGAAAAAGTTCAAAGAGTTGTGACATCAGATTTCACGTCAAAATGCGCAGAAACGCTTGCACACAAACAAACAAACAAAGCGGGAGTCATAAATTATGACGTCATCACCTACCCGAAAGTATGCCGTGATGTCAGAGTTCATGATTTACCGGTATTTTATAAATCAATTTATCTCGGGCTCTAGAAGTCGTAGAAGAAAAAGAAATATTCCATTGGTCCTCATTTTTCCTGCTCTATGACTTTGCAATATCACCCAAGTAAGCGCAACTGATCTATTGTTGTCTCCTTAAACCAAGAGTATAATAGAAAGTAAAAATGTGTAGGTACATTTTGTTTTAGTAGCTATCTTGCATCTTTTTTTTATATATATAGATTGTGGACACATGTAATTATGTTAATTGTTTTATTGACAATAACACAGATTTGTATAAATATTACACTTGTGAAGTACAAAACAGAAGGAGATATCAGTATATTATTTACAAATAATTTGTATTCCATTCCAGGGTGCTAAACTGAAACGAATGGTACCTCCAGCTCTCAGGCATTTAACCACAGAAGAACTCAAAGCGGACTGCCTAATACAAGTCCTAGGTAAGTGGACCAGGCAATCGTGAGTTATGGCAGAACAAACAAACATTCAAACAGCTAAACCAAATGCAAAACTCTCGAGTTAAAACGTAGACCTCACTATCGTGCGGTCAATAAGTACTTACCAATCAAAAATATGTCTACAAAGCCTTATTTAGACTGTAGGCATACCCAAAGGAACTTCCATACATAATAGCAGTACTTACCTGTAAATGAGGTACCTATTCAAAAACTTTAATAATATGTTTACCTAGTTAGATTTTTTTTTTATTTTTAAAGAGGTTTGACAAAGGGAACTGTAACAGCTAGGGTCTTATCGTCCCGAAATCGAAGAGAGAAGACAGGATAGGAGAAAGCCAGCCGTTCCGAGAACGAACCTTATCCCTTCAGAATAAAATCCGCTCCGGGTGGCAATTGAACCCGCGGCCTAGCGCTTACAAGGCAAACGCGTTACCAACCAAGCTAAACTGTGGACTGGCGTTTAATTAGAACATTCTATTTTTATTATTATTATTTATTTTTCTCTCCCACCAGGACTGTCTAAGAAGCGAATCCTGTACACAATCGACGGCAAAGAGCTCAACTCCTCGTCTGACGATTCAGATTCTGGATCCAGCGATTCTTCGCTAGATATCGAGAAGGAAGCGAAAGCGTTGAAACTACTGCAGGAGAAGGCGGCGGGGAAGAAGAGCAAACACTCGGCCGACGGAAAAGGTGAGTAGAATAGAATTGGATAGGTTAGAATAGAATAGATCAGTTGCGCTTACTTGGGTGATGTTTGAAAGTCATAGAGCAGGAAAAATGAGGACCAACGGAGTTTTTCTTTTTCTTCTACGACTTCTAGAGAATGTTTTTACTTATATGATTTAATAATGTTTTAATTTTTTTTTTTTTTTTCAAATACATAATTATGTAAATAGGTAATTCGTAATAATAAATAACATAAAATGTTAATACAGTCGAACCTGTTTAAGTGGAACCCGTCTAAGTAGGAAACCTGGATAACTAGGAAAAAAATCGTGGCCCCTTCATTTTTTACAAAAAAAAAAACCTGTTTAAATGGGAAAATCGAACCTCTATAAGTGGGAATGACTTTTTCTAGATATCTACTCGGTCTGGAGCCTCTGTAAGTGGGAAAGGTTACCATTTTCCTAGGTCCGGAGCCTTCTGCGGACCTCTGTAAGGGGGAATTTGTAGGAAAGCAAAGCATATTCCTATTCCTCCAAACCAGTGTTCACATTTACCTCTAGAAGTGGGATTAGGAAAATGGCAACCTCTTTAACTGGGAAACCTGGAAAAAATTGTCGGTTCCTTGGATTCCCACTTAGACAGGTTCGACTGTATCTCCATACGTGTAGAGGTAGATGTTGTTGAAGGCGGGGTCATCCGAAAAGGGCAGGAACGGGATGTACACCGTCCCGAGGAGGCCGAGGGCGAACATGTAGGAGGAGACGAAGATGGCGCCCGTCTGGAGCGTAACAGCTAGGGTCTTATCGTCCCAAAATCGAAGAGAGAAGGAAGACAGGATAGGAGAAAGCCAGCCGTTCCGAGAACGAACCTTATCCCTTCGGAATAAAATCCGCTCCAGGTGGGAATCGAACCCGCGGCCTAGCGCTTACAAGGCAAACGCGTTACCAACCAAGCTAAACTGTGGACTGGCGTTTAATTAGAATATTCTATTTTTATTATTTTTTATTTTTCTCTCCCACCAGGACTGTCTAAAAAGCGAATTCTGTACACAATCGACGGCAAAGAGCTCAACTCCTCGTCTGATGATTCTGATTCTGGATCCAGCGATTCTTCGCTAGATATCGAGAAGGAAGCGAAAGCGTTGAAACTACTGCAGGAGAAGGCTGCGGGCAAGAAGAGCAAACACTCGGCCGATGGAAAAGGTGAGTAGAATAGAATTAGTAGAATATGAGATAAAAATATTATGAATAGAAGGACGATTCCTACGTATGAAGTTGTGAAAAATTCGAATCTGAGGTCAAAATTTCGAAAAAGTAGATTTAAAAGTTCGAAAATTCCCTTTTTAATTGCCGTTCCAATGAAAAGATAATCACTGCTCTAATTGTGAAAACTCCTTTTTGCGTTTAACCTAACCCTATAATAACACTGGTCACTGCTCGTTTGTGCCAGTTCCTCTGGTAGCAATATTCCACGGACGTGACTTCTGCACAAGTACCTTGAAATTGAAGAGAGGACAAGATAGGAGAAAACAAGACATTCCAAGAACAAACCTTATCTATTTTGAAGAAAGTTTGCACCCGGCAGAAATCAAACCTGAGATCTATCACTTCCAAGGCAGTTACACTACTTTCCAAGCTAACTAGCCTGGCTTGCCAGAGTAAAAGGATTGATGAATAATAAGTAATAAGAATTAGTTATCAGAGGCTCTCTACTTTATTCAAAAACAAGCTGAATCCCATCACTTCGCTCTGGAATCCCGCTACTTCATCCCAAGGCATGTCCAAACTTGTAGAAAATATATTTTGGCCACACTGTGTGCTCCCTATTAGCTGCATAGTTATCAAACTAAAAACATAAACAAAACTCAAAATAAACACAAGAAGGAGTTTTCACAATTAGAGCAGTGATTTGTGTTATTATAGGGTTAAGTTGAATACAAAAAGGAGCTTTTCTTTTCCACAGATGTGACTTCTGCATAATTACCCAGAATTAGACGTCTGTAGTTACAGTAGCCGTCTATCAAACTTTATCTAATAAATGGTAGAGTAACATTGAACACTGTGTACTTATAATCTTTTTCTCTGAACCACAACACCTAGAAAGCTGAAATTTGGTAGGAATATTCCTTTTATGGTCTAGGTGTGCAATAAGAAAGGATTTTGCGAAAACTAAACCGATCCTGAGTTATGATCAATTTTTGATCTCTAAAATCTCTACCATAAGAAATATACAGAGTGCAGAGACTGCAGGAGAGAAATGTTCCGCTCTCGACCAACATTTTGAGTTTCGTTTATGTTTTTAGTTTGATAACTACGTAGGGCCCACCTTTTCTACAAGTTTGGCCATGCCTCGTGATGAACTAGCGGGATTCCGGAGCGAAGCGACAGAATAATTCAATATGTGCACATTCTAATATATATTAATAGTAATCATAAACAAAGTTTGATGTCTAATTTCTCTTTTGTTTTAGGTGTCGGAAAAAATAGCCACCCGAAAGTCGGAAGAACAGAAAGCGTCTCAGAGTAAGAGTACCACAAGTAAGCCAGCTGCAGGTTAGTTGTACAGAACAGAGGGTTTATTAAAAGACCCTCCCTCTCCTATTAAAAAAAATATTGAGACTAAAACGAAGAAAATGCGTTCACTAGATCCTAAATATATACAGCCCCTTGTGTAACTGACTGACTGACTGACTGACTCACTGACTCACTCACTCATACTAATTCTAACCCACTTCTAGATGAGCTAGGAAGATGCGGTTTTCACCATTGGATTCCTTATTTTTTGTAGGTACTGGGAAAAATCGGAAAATCCCGAAATTCCAAACCGTTCCCGAGATATTGACGTTTTTTAGTCCCCCATAAGAAATACACAGGGAACACGCTTTGAGGCCAGCAAAACTTTTCCGTCGCTTCGCTCCGGATTTCTGCTAGTAAATCCTTAAGGCATGGCCGTTCATGTCACTCATCCATTTAGTGGTCTTGCTCGGCTTAACAAAAACGAACCGGAAAATAGCCTATAACCTTCACGGGAGTGCATAATGAAAAGATTCTAAGAGTTGTGACGTCAGAGTTCAAGAAATGCGTAGAAACACAATAATTACGCAGAAACGCATGTGTTGCCTGCAAGGGAGCTTTGCTCGAGACAGTTGATGTGACGTCATCGCGTACGGGAGCATATGCCGTGACGTCAAGAGTTCAAGATTTACCGGTATTTTTTAATTCGATTTATCATGTGGGATCTAAAAGTCGTAGAAGAAAAAGAAAAATTCCCTAGTTCCTTTTTTTTCGGCTCTTTGACTTTGAAACCTCACCTAAGTCAGCGCAACTGCTCTGTTGTCCTCACGAGGCTGAGTGCACCCCGAACTTCAAGCACAGAGCCGAAAAAACTTCGAACCCGGGACCTGTGGCGTGCAAGCCGAGTGCGATACCCACTCGGCCACGGAGGTTGCTTAGTTTTTTTTTTATATTTTATCCATTCTCTTATGTTCATTTTAAAAATCAAATATTAACCAGTCCATTGTAGCACTAGCGGACGAAAAAAACAACTGCGTAAAGTCTGACGTCACACATCTTTGAACTTTTTCATTAGAACGGAAAATAAAAATTGAATTTTTGACCTTTTACAATATTAACCAGTCCATTGTTTCATTCCCAGGTGGCAAGAAACGCAAGTCCATCCAGCTCGATTCGGACACCGAGGCAGACGGCAAGGTGTCCAAGAAGAAGAAAAAGAAGCGCTCCAAAGAGGAAAAACAAGTGGAGAGCATTGACTTCTAAGGGTTAGGTGGTAGAAAACGCCTCCGGCGTTAACCTCGCCTAGTGGTTACCTTCCACTCAAGAGTCTATTATTATTATTATATTGTTTCATTCCCAGGTGGCAAGAAACGCAAGTCCATCCAGCTCGATTCGGACACCGAGGCAGACGGCAAGGTATCCAAGAAGAAGAAAAAGAAGCGCTCTAAAGAGGAAAAACAAGCGGAGAGCATTGACCTAGATCCGGAGGAAGAAGATAAAGAGGGAGAGGGAGAGGAAGATGGGAAGAAGAAACTGATTGAACTGATAGAACTTGAAATGAGAGCGCGGGCCATTCGGAAGCTGCTCGGTAAGTGAGAGACCCGGGTTCGAAACTTTTAAAAGCATCTAAAATTTAGATTTAGATTCTAAATCAAACCTTTCTAATTCATAGATTCTAAATCAAACCTTTCTAATTCATAGAAAAAAAACTACATACCTATATAATCTAAATCTAGTCCGAAACATTGGAAAAAATCTTAATCAACCGGGTCGGCGTTTTTTGTCAGCCTCTCAATCAGCCCTAACTAGGGTGATTTCTTTGGACTGACCTTTGGTTTAGGCTACAAATTTTACGAGTGAATGCCCTTCGCACTCAACCTTTGCTACAAAGTTAGCAAGGAAAATATCAGGCTCGTATCCTCTCTGTTTAACGTCCCCCAGCCAGACAGTCGACCCCAATAATGAATATCTTAATTGTACTCCAGAGTTAACCCCTTTTGTTCTCCTGTCCCCTGGAAAATAGTGAGATCAATAATAAACAAGAAACAAACCTTATCTCTTTAGAAGACTAGTTCATTATAGTATAGTTCATCCCGGGGAAAAATCGAACCAATAATGAATAGAATATACCCTGTTTATTCTGCTCGAATGAGACTACCTCTTTCTCCCCCCTCCCTCTCTTCTTTCCTCCCTCCCTAATTTTTCTCTCTCCCTTTCTTCTCTTTCTTTGGTATCATTCCTTATTATTGTGTATATGATATCATGATGAGATTTTTCCCTTCTCTTTCTCTCTCTCTCTCTCTCTCTCTCTCTCTCTCGCACTCCCTTTTTTCCATCTCTCTCGCTTTCCATTCCCTTTCAATTTGTATATAGCTTGAATTTCCTCAAGAACATTGAAATCTCGAAAACAACAGAAATACGCGAAACAAAGACGAAAAAAGACAAAGAAAGAAGGAGAGAGAATGATGATTAAAGTCGAAAATACAAGGGATCAAAGACGAAAAAAGACAAAGAAAGAAGGAGAGAGAATGATGATTAAAGTCGAAAATACAAGGGATAGAGAGAGAGAGAGAGAGAGAGAGAGGAAGTTGCCCAAGTGTGTGAATTTTGTGAACAATAGCTACCTATAAAGGCACAAGGTACCTCCCTATTTTCTTAGCTGGGTCTGTAGGTAACGACTACCAATTTGTAGATAGTACCAATGGAGCAGTTGCAAATGGGTAAAAATTATAAATAAATGGTCGATTCCTATGTAAAAAGTTGGTAAAAATCCTAATCTGAGGTCAAACTCCGAAAAAATAACTGCAAAAGGTCGAAAATTCAATTTTTATTTTCCGTTCTAATGAAAGAGTTCAAACATGTGTCACATCAGACTTTACGCAGTTGTTTTTTTCGTCCGTTAGGTAGCGCCACTGTGCAAGCGCGCTAGCGGAGGAGCAGAAAGAACTGCGTTATCTTGTTTTCCTAAGAGGTAAATCTCAGATTCCCGCTCAAAGTTTCTTCTTGTAATGTGGAATCTTTAAGGTAATGTTACACCAAGCGCGCATTGTTTGCAAACGTTTGTGAAATGCGCGCTTCGTGTAACATTACCTGAAAAACCGACAGCAGCGGATCAACTCCGTGCACACACGAACGCTGTTTGCAAGCCAATGTTTGTGGAAAAATGATTGCAAACGTTTGCAAACACTGTTTGCAAACGATGCGCGCTTAGTGTAACATTACCTTTAGAGTTTTTAGACTCTAATTTTTGCTCCTTTGTCTCTCTTTGGCTGACCTCTAACCATACAATTCCTTTAGGTCTCATTTCTAAGAACATCACTCTGATTCAGAGTGAACGCTATTTCAAAATTTAGAGTTCTCTACAACCTTACAACCGCTCATATATGTAGGTACATACTTGTACATACATATTAGGTAGTTTCTACCTAAAATAGTTTTCAGACTTTTCCTACTTTCCTCCGTAAAACTCACTTTTCGTAAAGAGCGTTCGTCACTTGGATGAAAATCTGTTTGTGACGGTTCGGTCTAGGCACAAAACAGCTTCAAAACTTATCTAAATCTCATCTCATCACCTCTTGAACTAGTGTGATGGCCGATGACCATTTCGCTATAGATTAGGTATTATTAGGTATACTTAACACAGGCTATACGCTGCACAGTAATACACCGGTTTATACGTTTCACGAACTACATTGTAATGTTTTCTGCTATGTTTGCAGATAAGTTAATGAAAAAATTCTCGAACATCCTGAAAAAACGTTTCCGTCGAGAAAAAAAAAAAAAGCTCGCATTGTAAGATTAAGATAAGGTTGTTTTTATTTTCCTTGTTGGAATAATAGTCTTCGATGGTACCTAGGTGTACGAGTATCAAAATTCTACAAAAGTAGGTAATAGTAAAGTAGGTTAGTAGAAATATGAGTAGGTAGTCACTGAGAAACTGAAATTTCTTAACTATGGGTACCTACTACAAAAAGTTATGAAATCCCACAAAAAATACCGTTTATACGTTTCACGAACTACATTGTAATGTTTTCTGCTATGTTTGCAGATAAGTTAATGAAAAAATTCTCGAACATCCTGAAAAAAACGTTTCCGTCGAAAAAAAAAGCTCGCATTTTAAGATTAAGATAAGGTTGTTTTTATTTTCCTTGTTGGAATAATTGTCTTCGATGAGGGTACCTAGGTATACGAGTATCAAAATTCTACAAAAGTAGGTATTAGTAAAGTAGGTTAGTAGAAATATGAGTAGGTAGTCACTGAGAAACTGAAATTTCTTAACTATTTCTTTGTGGTAGGAGTTCCCTGCCAATGATATAGAAGAAATGATAGGAACTCTTGTTTGAGCCTTGCCTGAATGGACAAGTCGAATATGTGATTATCTGATTATGAAACCCTGTCTTCTCTATCTCCTTTTATCCCAACAAATTGCCTACGCCTACAGTATTGCTTTTTATTATTTGTTTATCTATACTCCTTCAGGTATTACCTAGTGTTCTTTCCCTTTATTGCACTCCTCTTTCCTCTTATCTCACCTCTGCTTCATTGTATTGGCTGCGTGCTTCAAATCGGAGTAACCATACACCCCCCAGTTGGTACATAGGAAAATACAACGTAATATTAACTCGATGTTTTTACTTTTTTACATCTTGTTTTATTTAGAACAGTAATACAAGCTGTACTCGCCAATGATATAGAAGAAATGATAGGAACTCTTGTTTGAGCCTTGCCTGAATGGACAAGTCGAATATGTGATTATCTGATTATGAAACGCTGTCTTCTCTACCTCCTTTTATCCCAACAAATTGCCTACGCCTACAGTATTGCTTTGTTTACCTATACTCCTTCAGGTATTACTTAGTGTTCTTTCCCTTTATTGCACTCCTCTTTCCTCTTATCTCACCTCTGCTTCATTGCATTGGCTGCGTGCTTCAAATCGGAGTAACCATACACCCCCCAGTTGGTACATAGGAAAATACAACGAAATATTAACTCGATGTTTTTACTTTTTTACATCTTGTTTTATTTAGAACAGTAATATAAGCTGTAGGTACTACAATTACTACATTTTAAGTTTCAAATGTCGAGATATAAGTTTTGTGATTAACTTATTGTAACATTATACTTTATTACCTACACATATAAAGAGATATAAAGTTCGTCTTCAACTAGCATGGGAGTAGGTTACAGGGTGAACAAAAATAAATAATAGAAATGTAACAAAAGATCCCAGAAAAAAATCAACTTCAATTTTTTTTTTTGTCTCATCCTGTAAGTCAGTGTAAGTAAATAGCATTATAGAAACCTAAATAATCAACTAAAAAGCGTAGATATAAAATACGGCAATATTTATCTAATGAAATCAGAATTCAGAATACCTACTTGTCACAAAGTCCATTTTGATCTGACGGCTTTTGTGAGAGATTTTGGTACAATTTTGTTACCTAAATGATTATCTCTGCATAGCTGGCAGGTACTTGTTTCTAGCAGTGCACAATTTTAATGAGGAACAAAAAGTAAACAACATTAAGGTGCTTGCAATATGGAGAATGAAAACTAATGGTATGAAAGCAAACACCGTAATAAAGAAAATGTTTAGAAGACAAGAAGAATAATTACATCACGAAGAAGTAGGTAGGTAAGGATGAAAGGGATACAAACAAAATAGAAAATGCTGATAATACAGAAAAAATAAACAAAAGCAGGATAGAGACAGGAAGCTTACAAGATGTTATTCAATCATTAATTAATTCTTCTGGAAAGGAAAAATAATGGAGCTGGAATAGATTACGAAGATCCTAATCTCACGTCATTATTGGAAAATAATTGCTGCAAACATTGGATTAATATTATGAGAGGAAATAAAATAGACGACGTAAAATGCTCAAGGTCTCTTCATTAAAACTGCATTAAAAGGAAAAGCGAGATTGTAGGTAGGTAGGTAGGTACCTAAGTAATAATAATAATTAATAAAAATAAAAAATCTGAGAGGAAATAAAATAGACGACGTAAAATGCTCAAGGTCTCTTCATTAAAACTGCATTAAAAGGAAAAGCGAGATTGTAGGTAGGTATTAGGTACCTAAGTAATAATAATACTTAATAAAAATAAAAAATTGTGAAAAAGGTGTTTAGGTACATATTTTCTTTTTTGTGATTTCAAATTCAATGAACTGAACGAAATTTTCTTTACTTTTCGCGGACAAATCCCTAATTAGGTTAATTTCACAGTTCACGCCAATAAATTTTAAGTCTAATAATTTTGAAAAAAACCTGATTGTTAATTTTAAATTAAAGAGTAGATTGAGTTCTAGGCCGCCCACTCACACTCAGACCATCTGACAGACCCAGGTCTCAAGCCTTTTCCGCCATACACGTTCCCACTGTCGAACAGATCGAGGTCAATCAGACGGTCTGATTATGAGTGGCCGGCGTTAGACTTTAGGGTACAGGCGCAATTTATGGTTTCCCCCATTAATTTTAACAGAACTACAAATGATAAACCGAAAAAATCCGCCGTGTCCAAACCAAACGCCGACAAATCCGTCCAAGAGGCGGAAGTAAACGTCAAAGCTGATGAAAACAAACCGGCGAAAGAAAACTCGAACGATCTAGATAAGGCAGTAGAAAAAGCGAAAGAACCAGCCAAAGCGATGGAAAAGACAAAAGATATAGCCAAAACAATGGAAAAGACAAAAGATATAGCCAAAGCAATGGAAAAGACAAAAGATGTAGCCAAAGCAATGGAAAAGACGAAAGATGTAGCCAAAGTAATGGAAAAGACAAAAGAACCAACTAAATCAGCGGACAAGGCAGAAAAGCCAAAAGAATCAGCCAAAGATGATGATGGCTTAAAGGAACCATCTACAACAACGGAAAAGACAAAAGAACCGCCCGAAGCGATAGAAAAGGTAAAAGAACCAGCCAAAGAAGTTACAAAGAAGGCAAAAGAAGCAGCCAACGCTACTGATGGATTAACAGAACCCACCAAAGCTAATAATGATGGCTCAAATGAAAAGATACCAGAATCAGCTAAGGATAACGGTAGTGGAAATGACAAAGAAAGTGAAGAGGACTCAAATGAAGATGGAGATGATGTAAATGAAGATGGAGATGATGTAAATGAAGATATAGGTGCAGAAGGAGATGATGGAGACAGGAGTGGAGAAGAAGGTGGAAAGATGGATGTTGAAGGTGAGACGTTTAAATTAAAGGTAAAAGAAAACAAGCTGGGCCCGTCCCTCCGGAAATTTTTTTTAGCCCGTAGTTTATTCGATCGTGATTAAAGAAAATCAGTACCTACTAGCCTACTACCTATGTACCTACCTATGCGGTTTTCAGCTATACCGACTAAATGGTTAGAGATATTATAAAATTTTAGGGTATAAGAACAAGAACACCCAAATAATAAGCATCATTCATTAGGATAAGGAAAGTCGTGTGATGTTCACACCAGATTTTTTTAATAAAAAAATTAACTCACTTTTTAAGTAGGGTGCTTTCCATTACAATTTTTTTTCCATCAGTAAAAGGCTGCTTCTTTAAATTAAATTTATCGTTTGTATTTATTTCAGTGTTTTCGTTTATATCATTGTTTCTAGATGGAGAAATGGATAGCAAAGAAGATGGCGAACTGGAGGAATCAAAAGAAGAAGATGATGAAGATATCGTCGTGGTTGAAGAAGGCAAATCCAGTAAAGAACCGCTGGCTGTGATACATATAATTGAGTCCTCAGATGAGGACAAAGGTAAATTTGTAAATGCAGTTTCTTTGTGTTATTATGTCACAACTTTGGTGCTCACTGCAGTATTGTAGGATTTTCCCAATATCTCGATAATACTAAAATCCAATGTTTACCTACCATGCTGGCACCGGTCGCTATGCGCATTTTCTACGTCATACTACTCATTTTCCTCACGAGGCTGAGTGGGCCCCGTAACGGCCAGTCACGGAATCAATCATTTGCATGATACAAATTTCTTGGATTTTCCTCACGAGGCTGAGTGGGCCCCGCAACAGCCAGTCACGGAATCAATCATTTGCATGATACAAATTTCTTGATTCTCAATAATCCTAACAACCAATGTTTACCTACCATGCTGGCACCGGTCGCTATGCGCATTTACATGTCATAGCTACTATTTCCTCACGAGGCTGAGTGGGCCCCGCAACAGCCAGTCACGGTATCAATCATTTGCATGATACAAATTTCTTGACCCTCGAGGGGTTACCTACCATGCTGGCACCGGTCGCTATGCGCATTTATATGTCATAGCTACTCATTTTCCTCACGAGGCTGAGTGTGGGCCATTGTTCATACAACATTTGGACTGGCACCGGTCGCTATGCGCATTTACATGTCATAGCTACTCATTTTCCTCACGAGGCTGAGTGGGCCCCACAACATCCAGTCACGGAATCAATCATTTGCATGATACAAATTTCTTGACCCCGCCGGGAATCGAACCCGGGTCTCCCGTGTGCAAGACGAGCGCAGTGAGCACTACGCCATGGGAGCTGACAAAGGTAAATAGAAGGTTATTAAGGCAGATGGAGATGATGTAAATGAAGATGGAGATGATGTAAATGAAGATATAGGTGCAGAAGGAGATGATGGAGACAGGAGTGGAGAAGAAAGTGGAAAGATGGATGTTGAAGGTGAGACGTTTAAATTAAAGATAAAAAAAAAAGCTGGGTCCGTCCCTCCGGGAATTTTTTAGCCCGTAGTTTATTCGATCGTGATTAGAGAAAATCAGTACCTATGTGGTTTTCAGCTATACCGACAAAACGGTTAAACTTTTTTTTATATTGAAAAAAGTATAAAAAAAAATTGACTAAACGGTTAGAGATATTATAAAATTTTAGGGTATAAGAACAAGAACACCCAAATAATGAGCATCATTCATTAGGATAAGGAAAGTCGTGTGATGTTCACACCAGATTTTTTTTTTTAATAAAAAATTTCAACTCACTTTTTAAGTAGGGTGCTTTCCATTACAATTTTTTTCCATCAGTAAAAGGCTGCTTCAAATTAAATTTATTGTTCGTTTATTTCAGTGTTTTCGTTTATATCATTGTTTCTAGATGGAGAAATGGATAGCAAAGAAGATGGCGAACTGGAAGAATCTAAAGAAGATGATGAAGATATCGTCGTGGTTGAAGAAGGCAAATCCAGTAAAGAACCGCTGGCTGTGATACATATCATTGAGTCTTCAGATGAGGACAAAGGTAAATAGAATGTTATTAAGGTCAGGCACTCAATATCAGGTACACCTGATCAGGTCTACCTGATAGTGTGTGTGCTCGCCACGTATCAGAATCTAAAGAAGATGATGAAGATATCGTCGTGGTTGAAGAAGGCAAATCCAGTAAAGAACCGCTGGCTGTGATACATATCATTGAGTCCTCAGATGAGGACAAAGGTACATAGAATGTTATTAAGGACAGGCACTCAATATCAGGTACACCTGATCAGGTCTACCTGATGAGTGTGTGTGCTCGCCACGTATCAGGTAGACCTGACAGACGGACCTTTTCAGCCGTACCACCTTTTTTTTAAAATAATTTATTAAACAAGGTCTTTTGTAAACATTATGTATTGTATTATGTTGTTAAACCCATAAAATACACGAGACCTTGTTTAGACTGCTGGGGCAAAGGGACCGTTCAGTCTCATTCGAGCAGGATAAACAAGGTACCTAATATATTCTAATTCTAAAAAAAGAAAAAAAAAAAAAAAAAAAAAAAAAAACTTTAAATTTGACAAACAAAACCATACAT
>NW_007377452.1:484607-491674 GCF_000475195.1 Diaphorina citri | reverse complement strand
GGGGGCCCGCCCCCCCCCCCCCCCCCGAGAGCTTAATTTTTCTTTTACTGTGGGCCAGACTCCGAATTTTTTTTAGCATTATCAGGGAACTCTTGCACCATCTTTTGTTATATTGTACCTATAACGCACCTATACATATTGATTGATATCTCCATAAAGGATATACCCGAAAGAAAGTGAATCATAATTACAAGATTTGAACTTTTGGATTCAAATCGAAAGATGACTTGAAAACAAATATACCTACCTGCCAACCAGCTATTCAGCTGAAGTTTTAGACGAGGAGGATGTCTGGCTAGGGGACATTAAACAGAGAGAAGACTAGAGGGAGAGAGAGAGATGGAGAGAGAAAGAGAGAGAGAGAGAGAGAGAGAGAGAGAGAGAGAGAGAGAGAGAGAGAGAGATGGAATTGAATATCGAGAGATAAAGATGTATGGATTTGATCAGGGTTTATACGCGACTTGGAAAAATTGGAAAAGTCATGGAATCTGAAAATCGACCAAAAAGTTATGGAATATCGTAAAAATTTAAAGAAAACCTGGTAAAGTCATGGAATTTGTCACCCGGTCAAAAATTAAAAATGTTCAAATTGAATATCAAGTTTTTTCGAAAAACGGCCTGCGGCGCATTCCCCCTCATATTCCTTGATGTTCTGCATATTGCATATTTTATTTAAATGAAGGGGTAATCTTACTGATTTTTAAGTACCTCTGCCCCCTAATTTTGCTGGGAAAACTCATGGAAATTCATTCCGGGAAAAGCGTGTAACCCTTAAGGACCTCAAAACGTGTTTTGGCACTAAAAACTGACCATCAAAAATTTGACCCAATTACATTACTTTCCTTCCTATAGGATAAGGAAAGTAAAAAAGCTGTAAATATTCTGTATGTACCTATATTTATGTATTTATATGGCAAGCATATTGTTTAAAACAGTGCAGTTACATAGGACTTTGTTGTTACAATTTAAAAGCAATGTTTTATATTTTAATTGTATAGAAAGCGTATAGAAAGCAAAATTAACAAATTACAATTATATTGTAAGCACTGTACTGTTTAAGTCTTGCAAAATTTGCCTTGTTTTTTTTTTTTAGTGGCATATTGTTTAAAACAGTGCAGTTACATAGGACTTTGTTGTTACAATTTAAAAGCAATGTTTTATATTTTAATTGTATAGAAAGCGTTACAAATTACAATTATATGTATTGTAAGCACTGTACTGTTTATGTCTTGCAAAATTTGCCTTGTTTTTTTTTTTCAACTAACAAACTAACATTTACTTACCTTATATTACAAAATATTGGGCCTCTTATTGATGCCTACCATTTATGCTTAAGATGATTAAAATTCCTTCCTTTTTTAATAATAAAAAATCTACACGCACGGGAGTCGAACCCGAGCCGCCTGCACGGGGAACGGTTGACGGCCCTCTCGCCTAGGGGGCGGCCCAGGGCAGCTAGAGTGCGCCCCAAGGCGGTTAGGGGAGACTAAAGCAAATCGCAGCTTTTTCTTTTTAGAGGGAGCAAGGTTGGAGGATCGGCGCAATTCTCGCTCCATGGTGAATTTGATTCGTTCTCCGATGAACACTAGCAGGGCTGCAGCTATGCCTGGAAAAAAAGGAATTTTAATTGTGTTACGCATAAATACTTGTCACAAATAGAGAGTTTTTGCACTGCTTATCTTACGTGACGATAAGCGGAACGTAAGTTGACCAAAACACGTTTCCGCACATGCGCAGAAATGAATTTTGATCAACTTACGTTACAAAGTTCAGTTAGCGGGACGCTAATTTTGGTTGCAAAAAGATAATGTCGTTCCCCGCTTAATACGTAATACATTACGCTAAATTTTCTGACCTGACTTGGACTCGAACCAACAACCTCCAAATAGAGAGACCACCATCACGTCACGGAAACTCATGCGGAGTCAGAGAGATGTAGTTCAAATTCAAAGTTTTCCCAGAATATTGTAGGTAATCTCGTTTATAATAGTCACTATAGCCGGTCGACTAAGTGTGGATACACCTTTAGCGCCATCTATTATTTTTCAATAGACAACCTAAATATATATTGTAAAATAAATGGCGTTTCACGAAGATTGACTCACCTACGGCATATATTTTGAGGGCCGGAACAAACTCGGTGATACCGATGGAAACGAATTGTGCCGCGTTCCCGGACCGGCACTCCGGCTTTGTGCCCAACCACTGTTCAGTAGCCTGCCGGATAAGCCCCACCTCACGGAATAGAATATATCTGGGGAATTGAATAGAATATATCTGAGGAATAGAGTAGAATATACCTTATATACCTGAGGAATAGAATTATAGAGGGCCGGAACAAACTCGGTGATACCGATGGAAACGAATTGTGCCGCGTTCCCGGACCGGCACTCCGGCTTTGTGCCCAACCACTGTTGAGTAGCCTGCCGGATAAGCCCCACTTCACGAAACAGGATATATCTGAAGAATAGAATAGAATATATCTGAGGAATAGAATAGAATATATCTGAGGAATAGAATAGAATATATCTGAGGAAGAGAATAGAATATATCTGGGGAATAGAATAGAATATATCTGAGAAAAATAGTTAAATAAATGTCGTTTCTTTGTGTTATTATATCACAACATTGGTGCTCATTGCAGGATTATATAATTTTCCAAATATCTCCTAGTATGCAGCAAACTGGAGACCACATGCACCCACGACGATCTGCTACAAGCAAACGAGAAAGACCACTCCGTTGCAAGGCATTGGAGGTACCAAATATGATGAGAAAGAAGAGGACTCGGAAAGTAAAGTAAGTCCAAAATACATATCTCAATAATCCCAACACCCAATGTTTACCTACCATGCTGACACCGGTCGCTATGAGCATTTATATGTCATAGCTACTCATTTTCCTCACGAGGCTGAGTGGGCCCCGCAAAAGCCAGTCACGGAATCAATCTTTTGCAAGATACAATTTTTTGACCCCGCCGGGAATCGAACCCGGGTTTCCCGCGTGCAAGGCGAGCGCAGTGGCCACTACACCATTTCACTTACTTCTGAGCGAATAGGTCACAGTATAAGACTGTTTATGCACAGGCAGAACCATATGACGTCTTTGAAACGCTCTTAGTAGAGCTAAATTCCAGAAATAACTCATCTCTAAAGGAATTCAACTAAACTTACTTCTGGGCAAAGAGGTCACAGTATCCCGACTGCTTATGTACGGGCAGAACCATATAACGTCTAGGAAAAGCCCGTAACTCTGACAGACCACACTTTTCTTCCTCCCGCCATGTTTGTTTGATGTAGAAGTAGGCGAAATTTTCCAGGGCCACCTGAAAACAATAGAATAAAATAGAATATACCTTGTTTATACTACCAGCATAGGACTGAAAAGTCCCTTTACTCTCGCAGTCTAAACAAGGTCTTATATATTTGATTGGACGATCCGACGAAAACAGAACACCCAGGATAAGCGTACAAACAAACCGTCTGTTCGTTACGCTAATAAACCTGTTTTTGTCCTCTTGTCACTAGTTTGTGGGTTGTTAAGAAGAGCACTGAGGGTGACATAGGCTACTTAAATTTGTCACATTCCATCCTGATTCAAAATGGCGGCGCTTCAAAGTTATTCCTCTTACGCCGCGCTGATCCCGTACAAAGGATGCGTCAACCACTGAACCAATAGTTCTAATCTATCCTCACCAGGATAATAATAATAATAATAAATTGTAAAAAAATAATAATAATAAAATCTTTACTCCCCTTTCAGGTGCTGGGTCAACACCAGAACACCAGAAAGAAACCCGTTGAAACATTAGCAATCGTAAAATGAGTACAAATTTTTGTCGATGGTGGGCATCGAACCCTTGACCTTCTGCTCTGAAAGCAAGCGCGTTACCATTGGGCTAACCGTGCCGCAGATTTTGACTGTTATGAGATAATTTTACCGGTAATTTGGATTTCCCGGATTAACAGGTACGCATAACTCAGTGATGAATTTTATGATTCCACAAGAAATGTAACTTTTTTCATTTATTTTTAAATTAATTTTGTGGTCCTCCGGGCCGGATCTTTTCTCACCCTAAGGAAAGCTCTATTGTGCTGAAACTCGTGTAGCTTCACAGTGAACGGAGAGTTAGCCAGATCTGTGACGGTATTGATGAGACTGCTCGGGGTCTGAATGAGGACGACAATGTTGGCGGCATACGCCGTGACCAGGAACAGGCACGTGATGGAGGTCACTAGTACGGTGAGTCGGCCCGAGGCACTGTTGGGCACTTTGTCCAGGCCTGAAGAGAAGTTTGAAGTTAGTACGTATGTATGAACATCTTTGAGATTGATGGGTTTGAAGTTGGTATGCATTTATGGACATCTTTGAGATTGGTTATCAGGTTAATCAGAATGGTTATAATATGTTTGAAGTTAGTACGTATGTGTGAACATCTTTGACATTGATTGAAATGAAGTTGGTATGCATTAAGAGACAATGATAAGTTTGAAGTTAGTATCTGTGTATGAACATCTTTCAGATCGATAGGTTTGAATTTGATACGTATATATGAACAATGAACATATCTGACATTGATAGAATTGAAGCTTTGTAGGTATGCGTTTAAGAATATCTTTGATATTGATAGACTTGCCTTGTTGACAGATGGCGCCCAACACAGACATGACAACGTCGGGAAGGGAAACTCTGACAATTTGAGTCTCAAATCCGTAGCGATGGGAGAGAGATAGGAGTGTGGATAGGGCTATCGTGATGAACGTCATTAGAACTGAAACACAGAAACAAAATAAGGTGTAACCATTAATAAATAATCCACAAGGACTCGAGAGCAAATTGTCTCTACTTTTGCTATCCTATTCCAGCAGGATAAACAAGGTATATTCTATTCTACTTTTAATAATTATTTTCTCTTGGAAGTGTGAATTTTGCCCATTGATTTTAACACACCATTAAAATAATATTGGCAGCCTAGATCGATTCCCACCCGGGCCGGATTTCATCCTGAACGGATAAGGTTCGCTCTCGGGACGGCAGGCTTTCTTCTATCCTGTCTTTTCTCTTCGCTTTCGGCACGATAAGACTTCAGAAGTTACAAATCCCTCTCTATCAAACCTCTTTGAACAAATCTAAAAAAGAAATTTATTTCCGTATTCAGTCCGTTCGCTCTACAGATACTTACTGAGTGTACTGAGCCAGAGGTTCGGAGAGAATGGTGATGAACGTCATTAGAACTGAAACACAGAAAGAAAATAAGGTGTAACCATTAATAAATAATCCACAAGGACTCGAGAGCAAATTGCCTCTACTTTTGCTATCCTATTCCAGCAGGATAAACAAGGTATATTCTATTCTATTCTAATAATTATTTTCTCTTGGAATTGTGAATTTTGCCCATTGATTTTAACACACCATAAAAATAATCTTGGCAGCGTAGATCGATTCCCACCCGGGCCGGATTTCATCCTGAACGGATAAGGTTCGCTCTCGGGACGACAGGCTTTCTCCTATCCTGTCTTTCTTTCTCTTCGCTTTCGGCACGATAAGACTTCAGAAGTTACAAATCCCTCTCTATCAAACCTCTTTGAAAAAATCTAAAAAAGAAATTTATTTCCGGATTCAGTCCGTTCGCTCTACGGATACTTACTGAGTGTACTGAGCCAGAGGTCCGGAGAGAAAGTCTTGAAGTAGATATTGCTGACGGAGGCGAGCGAGGGCTGTCGAAACAGGAACGAAGTACTGAAAGGTCACAGAAGTAATGTTTACAAAAGGTCTTTGTTTCCCCACCCATTGTGTAACTGTTAAAGTTTTACCCTCCAAGCCAAGCCGTCCATTCAGCGCCAAGCTATCCGCTTACTCACATTAACCTCACCCAAACTAAGTGGGGCCGGAAAAAGCCAGCAGCACGCAATCGCGTCTGGCTAAGGGTAGGAGACCATCTGGGTAATCACAGTGAGTAATTACCCAGATGTTAACCCGTCCGAATACCAACCACGCACAACGTTGCTGACCTTACGCGATTCTTAGGGAACTGGTGCACTCATCACAAACACACTATCGCCTCTGGCAAATAATCTTTGACTTTGATGTTTTTGAAGCTGGTATGTACGTATTTCCGCCCCCCCCCCCCCCCCCCCCCCGAGAGCTTAATTTTTCTTTTACTGTGGGCCAGACTCCGAAATTTTTTTAGCATTATCAGGGAACTCTTGCACCATCTTTTGTTATATTGTACCTATCATGCACCTATACATATTGATTGATATCTCCATAAAGGATATACCCGAAAGAAAGTGAATCATAATTAAAAGATTTGAACTTTGGGATTCAAATTGAAATATGACTTGAAAACAAATATACCTACCTGCCAACCAGCTATTCAGCTGAAGTTTTAGACGAGGAGGATTCAGCTCTATGTTTAGTGTGCTAGAGAATTGGTATAGCAAATAAAAATACCTACCTACCAACCTGGTTTTTCATTCAGAGACTTGGGTATTTATTTTTATTTTTCCAGAAATTGAAGATAGAGAGGAGGCAGAAGGAGAAGGAGAAGACAAGAAGAAGGAGGGAGAAGAAGATAAAGAGGCGGGGGAGAAAGGGGGAGAGACACAGGAGAACAACATCAGCTGGCAGAAGAGATGGTAAGATAATTATATATATTTTTTTATTAATTTTTTTCATTGCTAAATTCAATCCCTAATGAATTAAGGAATATTGAAAACAAAAATAAAATGAAGAAGGAAATACAGAAATATTATTTGGAAAACAACAATGAAATATAGAATCAAGACAGAAGCAAGAATTTTAATGAAATAAATCATTCAAACCGTTCCTGAAAAGTACCATTGGGGGTATTTATATAGGAACAAAAGGAAGATATCTTTATAGTTATATTAAAATAAACCATTCTCATTATTATTATTATTATTATTAACATTTATCCTAACTGCTATGGTCTTATCGTCCCGAAATCGAAGAGAGAAGGAAGACAGGATAGGAGAAAGCCAGCCGTTCCGAAAACAAACATTATCCCATCAGGATAAAATCCGCCCCGGGCGGGAATCGAACCC